>NW_023643115.1:5000-9429 GCF_015228065.2 Penaeus monodon | reverse complement strand
GGATTTAGTTTTTTTAAAAAGAAAGCTACGACATGACATGGCGATATGGCCTACTCAGAAAACTTTATCTTTTGGATTACGTGGAAACTTGCCTTGTTTTATTCAAAATTTCATTTCTGACAGAACTTTGCTGTCAAAATATTTCGACATTCACTTTTTCGGACATTTTTGTCCAGGCAAACGGGTCCACAAGGAAGTGTCTTGTCACCAACATATTTCTATGTATGATCAATGACATCTTACCAGCTCCTCCTCGGAATCTAATACTCACTGTACGCTGATGATTGTGCATTATGGCATTCCAGCAAAATGCAGAATTCTCAGCAAATCGTATTCAATTGGCACTGGATATGATTCATAACTGGGGCCTCCAGTGGGGTTTTAGTTTTCATTCGAAAGAGTATTGGGGTACCAGTTCACGTAGGAGAAAGCCGAACATCAGGCTAACTCTAGACAACCACCCAATACCTATTCAAAATTCTGCTAAATTTTTAGGTCTACATTTTGATAGTAGACTCAATTGGAAAGACCACATTGGTCAGTTAAAGAATAAATGTCAAAGAGCACTAAATTTATTAAAGTGCATTTCTGGTAGAAATGGGGAGCTGATAGACAGTCTTTGCTAATGGTATATAAAGCCCTGATTAGGTCTAAAGTAGATTATGGGTCAATCGTGTATGGTTCGGCATCGAGAACAAGTTTGAAAGGATTGGATGCTGTGCAGAATGCCTGTTTGCGTGTGTGTCTTGGAGCCCTGAAGTGCACTCGGATCGAGCGTCTTGAGGTGGAGTCAGGAGTACCTCCCCTCCGACTCAGACGCGGCCAGTTAGCCTTGAGCTATGCCGCAAAGGTGGCTCGAGTCCCGAGCCACCCTAATGGCAATAGTGGCATTAGGCCCTTTGCCACGAGACTCCACGACCTCGTCGAGAAGTCGTATAGATCTCTCTACCATCGATACCCTGGTTCAGTCAAATATAGCGCCATGGGAAACTCCAATTTTTCTATCATGGAAGCTTGGCTTCCATCAGCTAAGGCCATGGCACTGGAGGTGGAGGTACGCCAGAGGTTCAGAGAGACCCTTGTTAAACATTTCCCTTTTTTTTCATATTTATACCGACTGCTCCAAGACAGAAGGAGTTTGGGGTGTGGGTGGGGTGTAGGGTCGACTGAATGTGAACTAAGTTTCAGACTGCCAAAAATCATAATCGATCTTTCTTGCTGAACTTTTTGCATTGATAAAGCCCTTGATTTTGCACTATCGACGACCCACGAGGTAGAATAGTAATTTTTCAGATTTCCTAAGTTCACTTAAAAGCCATTAAATCATTAGAAACCACCAAAAATGAACTTCTGGGTAATATCATTCGAAGATAAATGGTGCCAATAAATCAATCAAGCTAATATGGTACCAGGCCAACTCTGGATCCATGGCAATGAACAGGCTGACAAATTAGCCGGGTCAATGATGATGGACCCAGCATAGGTCCGTACAGATCTCAGGTGTTTTTGGTCTCTTATAAAAGCAAAAAATACATCTCCGGGCAAAGTGAGTGGACAACCTCCAATTCGCAAACAAAAAACCAAACAAAAAAATTGAACTGGGATACTCCAACAGGAAGAAAGAAGGGAGTAGGGGGTGTGGCCGCCTTAGGGTCAATGCCACCAAAATACCCACCTCACTCCCTAATATTGAAAGAAATTTTCCTCCACAGTGCCCAAGCACGACCACCCTAACAATAGAACACATATTTACTCAACATGCCCAAAATACAGAAAACAGAGACAGCCCATTGAAACAATTGATTTTCCAGTTAAAAAATACAAATTTTCTCTATTAAAACATACTATCAGATGATGAAAAAATCATAGTAAAGTAATCTTTTAAGGGAGACAAAACTTTAGCGACCTATATAGATTGATGATATAAATAGGGATTCCATTGGCTTAATAACTTGGCCACATGCCGCTGGTTGATAGCCAAGAAATCCAACAAAAAACAAAAAAAAAAAAGATGTATTTTATGAAAACATTAGAATATAATATAAAGTTATAAACATTAGTAACAGCAAAATAAGATAACGAAAATATTTAGGTAAATCACCGAAAAGGATGAAGGGCGAGACAGGCAGAACTTGTAAATGGCCATGGTGACTTACACAAGTGTAGCCATTATATGTCAAAACAATTAAACAAGTAAATCAAGTGGGCATGCAGTACGTAAGCCATGCCGGTTGCAAGGGTTCGTACACAAAAACACACAAACACACACACACACAAACACCCCATACAACACACACACATAACACACACAAACACACAAACACACACGCACACACACATTACATATATTATAGATAATATATTATACAGTAGATATATATATATATACAATATAGATAGAGATCAGATAGCTATTATATATGACGCATATATAATACATACATATATATATATATATATATATATATATATAGTATTATATATATATATATATGTATTTATTTATTTATACAATAAATATATATTTTCAGAAACACACACACACACGCATACACACACACACACACACACACACACAAACACACACACACACACACACACACATATATATATATATATATATATATATATATATATATAGAGTATATATAGATATATTAGTACACAAACACAACACACACACACACACACACACACACACCACACACACACATAAACAGACACACACACACACACACACAGAGACACACAACACACACACACGCACACAATATACATATATATATATATATATATATATATATATATATATATATATATAGATATATATATATATATATATATATATACATATATAGATAGTCATATGATACATACATAAACAGATATATATAGATATAATATATATATATATATATATAATATATATATATATATATATATATGTATATATGTATATATAAAAGTATATATATATATATTTATACATACATACAAACAAAAACCCACGTGGTCTGTGTGTATGTGGGGTTTCTTGGTGTGTGTAGGTATGTATGTATGTATGTATATATATATTATAATATAATATATATATAATATAATATATATAATATATATATATATATATAAATATTTGTGTGGGGTGCAATGGGCTCTGGGGTGGTGTGAGATATATAATATAATATATATATAGAATATATTATAATATAGATATAAAGGAGAATAGTTATAAACATATATATATATATATGAATATATAGATATAATTTAATAATAATATCCATAATAGGAATATATATACATAAAAAATAGATTATATATATAATATATATATATATATATATATATAATAAATATATATATATATATAAATAGATATATATAAAATAAAAATATATTAGATATAATAAATATATATATATATATATAATATATATACATATATATATATATATATTATATGGTGTGTGTGGTTTTGGTGTGTGTGTTTTGTGGATATAATGTAAAATGTATATATAAATATATATATATATATATATATATTATATATATATATATAATATGTATTATACATATAAAATATATAATTAAAAGAAACACACACACCCCAAAAATACAAACACACACACAAACACACACACACACACACACACAAAACACACACACACACACACCACACACACACACGCGCGGCCCACACACCATAAACACACACACAAAATATTTTAAATATATTATATTATATATCAAAAATATAAAAAGATATTGTACAAAAACACACAAACACACAAACAAAAACCCCACAACACCCACCACACACACAAACACACACACACAACACACCCCCAAAAAAAATATATATAAATAATAAAATATATAAAAATTATATATATATATATTTAATAATATATAATAATATAAATATATATATAATATATATTTTAATTTAGTACACAAAAAACCACACACAACGCGAAAACATAAATATTATACATGTAATAATATAAATATATAATAAATTAAAAATAAAAATTATTAAGATAATATATACTTATATATACTTTTTAATATTATATAATTAAAATAAAAAATTTTAAAAAATTATATAATAATAGATATGGGGATTATTAATACTACATACATACAATATATATATAATATATAATATATTATATATATATAAAAAAATACATACATCTACATATTTAAAATATATAATATATATATATATAAAATATATAATATATATATATATATACATATTATAAATATTTATATACTATATATAACACACACACAGAGGTGGGGTGTGTGTTTGTGTATTTGCAAAAAATTATATAATTTAATATAAAATAATATATATAATAATATTTTTTAATTAAAAATATATTTACTTATTATAGCAATATAATCTATCTTCATTATTATC
>NW_023643114.1:0-9429 GCF_015228065.2 Penaeus monodon | reverse complement strand
GGTTTAAACCCCCCAAATTTTAGTTGATTGTTTTATTGGCACCATGTAGCTTACGAATGATATTCCCCAGAAGTTCTTTTTGGGGGTTTTCAAGTTTTAATGGCTTTAAAAACTAAGGAATTGAAAAAATTAATTCTATCGTGGGTCGTCGATAGTGCAAAATAAAATAGCTTTACGGGCAAAAAGTTCAGCAGAAAGATCGATGTATATTCGGCAGTTGAACTTTATTTCACTTTCCCCATCGACCATACCCCCGCACCCACACACTCTTCTGTCTTGGGGCCGTCTATAATATGAAAAAAAGGAGATTTTTAAATAAGGATCTCTCTCCCTTTGGGCGTACCCCACCTCCGGCGCCAGGGCCTTGGGCTGATGGAAGCCAAGCTTCCATGATGGAAAATGGGAGTTTCCATGGCGCTATTTGATGAACAGGGACGATGTAGAGAGATCTATACCGACTTTCTCGACGAGGTGGGGGAGTCTTGGGGCAAAGGGGCTAATGCCACTATGCCATTAGGGGCTGGGACTCGAGCCACCTTTGGGGATAGCTAAGGCTAATGAGCTTGAGTGGGAGGGGAGTACTCCTGATCCACCTCAAGACGCTCGATCCAAATTGATGAATTGTGTGCAGAAATGAAGAAATTATCTTAAAAAGCAGTTGAAAATTTATATACTAGTTGTTTTAATTTTATTGCAAATGCAGGTTATATGTGTGGGAATGAGATACACTCATTGATCAACGTTGTTTACACGTATCCCTACAGTTTGTTAATATACACTAATGTGGGAGTATACATATACGTTATCCCTCTCTCTCTCTCTCTCTCCCCCCCACACACACACACACACACACCACACGCACACGCAACGCACAGCAACGCACCGCACACGCACACGCACAAAACACACACACACCACAAAACACACCACACACACCCCCACACACGCACAGCACACGCCACACACCCACACACACACACATATATATATATATATATATATATATATATATATATCACAATAATAAATATATATAAAAATTTTTTAAATAAAAATAATACATAACATTTAGTATGTATTTGTATATATGTTGTAATAATTATATACAATATTGATTATATACATATATATATATATAAAATATATTTTATATTATATGATATTATATATATATAAAATTATAATATATATTTTATTTTCCCATACGTACATATAATATATAATAATTATATATATTTTTATATTATAAATATATAATATAATAATATAAAATATATTAATAATATATAATATAACCCATAAGGGGGTTTTCATAAAGGCACCAAGATGACGAAAAAATTTAAATTTTCCTCCCTCGCAAAACCCCTTTTCCACCCCACCCCCACCCCACCCTCACCCACCCCCACCCCACCCTCACCCCCCCCACCCCACCTACCCACCCCCCCCCCGACCCCTCCCCCCTGTCATTTTTCTAATATTTGAGAGGTGATTACGGCGTCAAAATTTTGAATTGCCTTTTAGTGCTTCATAAAATTAAAAAACAGTTTGAGTGGCTCGGAAAACTATCTATTTAATTTTGCAATTTGTATGCGCGGGGGGTATATTTCAGGAGAGAATCGTACGAAATCGCGCTTTGTTATCTTTGTTTTTTTAAGTTATTACATTTAACCTTTACGTTATCAGCGTTTTATTTTTTCATGAAAGAGGGTTATCATTTCAACGCATTTTTGATTTTGACGATGATAATGAAGGGGTGATAAAAATTTCATGAATTTTTATTATATTCATGAAAATTATGAAAATAACATCGTAAAACAATGATATTAATGATAAGTATGACAGTAAAAATGATAATATGATGATAAATAAAAATGATAAAAATGATAAACAACCCAAAACAATAACAATAAAGTAAGTATATTACTATCCTAATTAATAATGATGATAATTTACTACTACAAATTAAAATCTGCGAAATGATAAAACAAAATAAAATTAACAGCAAAAGGATACCAAAAAAAATAAAATAACAGTAATCCTCACCACAACCACACAAAAACTTGTGAATATATATGTTTTTATATACTGATGTATTCTGTGGTTTTTTGGTGTAAAAATTAAATTATATTGTGGTATTTATACTAATATATATAAAATATTATATATTATATATATATATATATATATATATAATTTTAATAATAATGATTATTAATACATAATATATATTATATATATATATTATAATAAATTTTATATTTATTATATATATATATATAATTATATATTTTAATATACTTGTTATTACATTATATAAAAGTGGAGACGGTAAATGTTTAGACACCACCATTATCATTTTTATATTACAAGAGAAAATCCCAGAAAAATTTTTTTTAAAAAATTTAAAAAAAAAAGTTTGTTAGCAATGAAAGACAGCACTTACAAAGGGTGGGGGTTTTGGGCACGGAGCTTGGAGCCAAGTGAAGGTCGGTTGCCCTTTTTAAATTTGGGGAACGGAAAAAAGTAACGATACAGCACGCACGCGCGCGCGCGCACAGACACACACGCACCGCACACGCCACGAAACCCACAAAACACCTATAATATTGTGTATATAATATTTATTATATAAATATATATTTTGATATAATATATATATATTATATTAAAAAACCAAACACACCCATATATAACGCACACCACACACACACACACCAAACACACACAACACACAACAACCCCACACACCCCAAAACAACCCCCATATAATATAATTATATATAAAATAATATACATTATTAAATTCATATACATATAGTATATATATTATATATATATATATATATATAAAATTATATTTAATAAAAATATATATTATAATCACACACACACACGCATATTTAACAAAAACACACACACACACCACACACACACACACATATTAAAATTTAATATTAATTAATAATATATATAATATAATTATTATATACATATATATTATATAATATATATATATATATATATATTATATATGTAATTTAAAAATTATATTATATATATTAATATATATATATATATTTTATTTTAAATTAATATATATAATATATATATATATAATATATAATATATAATTTTTTTATGGCTTTTAAAAACTTCGCCCAGCTGGCGGGGGTTCACCCTCCTGTCATTGAGTCTAATTAAGTTTTGTTAGATTTTATTCTTTTGTATAATTTTGGAACAATATTGTTTCCATCATTTTTGACTTCAATATTTTCCCAAAACTTATACAAAAAAATAAAAATTAACAACAACTTTTAATTAGACTCAATGACAGCGAGGATGCCACCCCCACTGCGGGACGAAGTTAAAAAAGCCATAAAAGAAGTAAAGAATAAAAAAGAGCCCGGAATAGATGAAATACGGGCAAACAAATTTAAAGAATGCGGGGAAAGTGTTGATATTTTCTTCACAACTCTGTAAAAAAATGGAATGAAGAAAATGGCCGAAGAGGGGTAAAATAGTCTTTATCCCATCCAAAAAAAGGTGACGCACCCAATGCAACAATAATAGGACAATTGCCTTAAAAAGTCACAGCAGAAAAAATTTTTTGAAATTTGCTGAAAGAATGAATTTGAAGTTAAGAGGGAAATTGAGAGAAAAAGCAGGTTTTCGCCCGGAAAAAGGGTCCCAAAAAACCAGTTTCAAAAATTTAAAATTGATCATAGAGAAAAACAGAGAACATCAAAAGACCTTACCTTGTTTCACGTTATGTGAAAGTTTTTGATACTGTTGATACGATATCCCTGAATAACTGTACGATATGAAGTTTCCAAAAAAAACACTCACCCAATTAAAAAAGCCTTGTATGACCAACAAAACAGCGAAGAACACTTAGGGAAAACAGAATGGTTCGAAGTCAAACAAGGAGTACGACAGGGTTGTATTCTGTCTCCCCCACCTTTTTAATATATTTTCTGAAACAATTAGGGGGAGGGCTCTAGAGAATTTTTGAAGGAACGGGGATGTTGGAGGATACAAAAATCAAATCTGAGGTACCCGATGAATAGTTTTGATTGCAGCAGTATCATGAATACAACACTACTAGAAAATTTAGAGAAGAAAGCAAAGAAAACAAGATCATGAAAAAAATAACCGGGAATGAAAAATGATGAACATGTTTAAATCAATGGAATGATTGTGGAAAATGTGAAAAAGGGTTTATTATCTTTGGACTGTTTTTAATAAAACTATTGATTCCCGGAGATAAAAAAAGAATTACCATTGCCAAAAAACGCCACAATTTTTTCTCAATAACATCGGAAGACCGAAGCATTCCTTCGGGCAAAGTGAGGTATTGAACTATTGTTTTCCCAATTTCATCATTGTTCGAGGTTTTTGGGGGTTTAAGTAGATAGCAAGAAAAAAATCAATGTTTTTTAAATGTTGTGTTACAGACGAGTACTGGTATTGCTGGACAGAAAGAAGACGAAGATGAAGTGCTGAGAAAAAAAAATTGGGGGACCGACTGTTGGACGTCGAACAGGAGGAAATTTAAATTTATTGGTCATGAATGAGAATAAAAGTGTTTTTAAAAAAATTGCTGAAGGGATGGTGAGGGAAACAGAGGAAGAGGCAAACCCAAGACAAGACTGACGACAATATCAAAAATATTTGCGGGCTGTCGAGGATAAGTGGGAAAAAAAAGCGTAAGATCGGTTTAGTGGGAGGGGTGGTGGGGAGGTCCACGGCCGCTCAAAAATGAGATCCGTTATTTAGATATATATATATTTATATATATATATATATATATAATTATGTGTATAATTATATATATATATATATTAATATACGCAATTCATCTTTCCCGAAAGTCTCATCTCATAAAGCGTTTATCACCTTATATAGCTTCTTTTTCATTTTTTTATCTTTCATTACCTTTCCATCTTTTGTTCCCTTTAAAAGATAACTTTATTTAACTTGCCGCTGTAATTTCATCAAGAAGGATCACTTGGGTTACGTCTCTAGTGCCGGCTTTTCTTATCTTGGCCGGATAAAATCTGGCTCTTATCGAGATTCCAAGGGGGGGGGGGTGGGTAGGGGGGGGTGGGGGGGGGTGGGAGGGAGAGGGGAGAACGAGGGAGGAGGGGGGGTTTAGGAATGGGTGGGGGGGAGAGGGGGTTGGGGGTGGATGGAGGGGATATGAAAAAGAGAGGGGAAAAAAAGAGAAAGGAAAAAATAAAAGGGGAGGGAGAGATGAATAAGGGGGGATAAGAGAAAAAGAAAGGGGGGGAAGAGAGGAGAAGAGGGAAGAGAGAGAGAGAGAGAGAGAGAGGAGAGAGAGAGAGAGAGAGAGAGAGAGGAGGAGAGAGAGGGGGGGGGGAGGAGAGGAGAGGGGAAGAGAAAGGGAGGGAAAGGAAAGAGAGGAGAGAGAAGAGAAGGGGGAGAGAGAGAGGGGGAGGGGAGAGAGAGAGAGAGAGAGAGAGAAAAGAGAGAGAGAGGAGAGAGAGAAAAGAGAGAGGAGAGGAGAGACGTTTTACACTCGCCCAAAATAAAAAAGAAAAGAAAAAGTTAAAAAATATATAGTATAATAATAAAAACAACAAAAAAAACTACTACTACTATAATGATAAAGTTGCCAAAGCTTCGATGTTTTATCATTTATGTTAAAAAAATAAAAGGAAAAGACACCTGAAAAGCTATCTAATCATATTTTCGTTCAACCTTATTATTTTTTTTTTCTAAATTTGTTACTCGGATGCGTGAAAGTTATTAGTTTACTATCCTTTATTTCCATACTATTTTTACATTTAACCCTTTTTTTTTTATCATTTAAAATCATCATAAAAATCCCTTTTTAATACAAGGATGGGAAGGACATAAAATTTTTGACCAGCTGATATATGAAAATTTTCCCATTTCGATTAAAGCATTTATCTACAATTTAAAAATTCCTAGAAAAAGGAGGGGGATTCACTTAAGTGGGCCTATTGAGTGGATACGTCATAGATGGGTTCTTATTGCAGGTGATATTATTTTCGTTTTTTTGGGATTTACGCCACGTTATTTAGGTCCGTTATCATCCCGCAAACCCTTCGAATGCGATGATGGAGCCTAGATTGGATTAACATGCTGTATTTATTTTTCAGCCATAACAAAAGCTTTCATTTAGTTAATCTTTGCAAACTATTACTTTTATCACAATTCGAAAATTCTTTTTGGATAGAGGGGGTCTTTGTTTCTAAATCCATTTAACGCCGAGATCATGACTCTAGCGGTTGATGGTGAGGCATGACGAAGATGATAACAATATTTGTATAGAAAAGATAATGGTAATAAAGATGATATGCGATGGCAATAAAAGAAAATAAAAAAAAATGATAAAGCAACAAAACAAAAAGATGATGATGAGATAAAACATAATAATGTAACAGCAAAAGTAATAAAAAAAATAATGTAAAAGCAATAGTAATAACAATAAAAATGTAATTTTTGTAGGTATAGTAAAACAATAAAGTAAATATATATAATAATAGTGATAAAAATGAAAAAAAAATCCTAATAAAAGTAAAAAAGATTTGGCAATTTTTAAAAAAAAACAAAAAAACAAGAACAAAAAAAAATTCTAAGAAAAGGGCAAGTATAATATAAGGCAGAAATATAATGAAGTAAAAAGATGTAATAAGACTGGGAAGTAAAAACATGATAATATGATGCGATCATAATAACAAAAATAATAATAAGAACAATAAAAAAATTTTATTATTAGTGACGATGAAATAATAAATAATAATAAAAATAATAATAATAATAAAATAATAAAAAAAAAAATAATAATAAAAAAAAAAATAAAACAATAAAATAATAAATGATGATGATAATAATAATATCCATAACAATAATATTAACTCCCCGTCGCGTGGGGATAGGAAACTTTTGTTTTTTCAATAAAAGCCTTTGGGGTTTTTTGAAACAAAATCTCCTTTTTCGTTCTCTGTTTTCCAAAAGTATTCTTTTTATTTGTGTAAAAAACATTACATGAGAGCGGAAATGCACCCTTTTTAATTTTAAATTAGCGGACAAACAAAATGAGGAGAAAAGGATTTCTGACATTTGGATTTTTAACAACAACAACAACAAAAATAATAATAGTAATGAGAATAAGATAAAACAATAGTAGTAGTAGTAGTAGAGTAGTACACTACTCTATACTAAGATAATGACAACAATAACTTAATGATAGATGGTAATAACAACCATAACATAAAAGTAAGAGTAATAATAATAATGATTACTGTAATCTTTATAACCACATCAAAAAATAAAGATAAAACGAAAAATTTATAATGTTAAAATATTGTTAAAGCTAAAGTAACAAAAAAAAATGAAATCAACAAAAAAAAATAAAAATAAAAATAATAAAAATAATAACAATGAACGGGGATGAAAGATCACAATCTAAAAAAAAAGAGATAAAAAAATAATGGCTATAAAAAGATAGTGATACTACTGCTACTACTACTAATAACAATAACATTAATAGCAAAAAAAATTTAAAAAAAAAACAGTAATTAATAATAAAAAAATAGTAATCCCAATCACAAGGTTATAAAAAACAGCAATAACAATAAAATGTTTAAAACTTCAGCTATAATAAAATAAAAGAATAATTTTAAAAAGCAGTAATAAACCGAAGATAATAAAGATGGTGATAAAGATTTTTGGACAACTGGCATTAATGGTATTAATTGTGCGATAAACAGCAATAATCATAAAAAAAAGGGAAAAGTAAAAGGGGAAATTTTATTACCCAAAAACCCACCATAACTACTATTATTTAATCAATAAAAACAGAAAAACACACGACATTTTCTTTGATGAAAACTGACTCATTTCCAGCAACACTCCCAACACAATCCGCCTCATCGCCTCCTTAAAACCCTCAAGGGGGGGGGGGGGGAAAAGAAAAACCCTACAAACCCAGAAACAAACCGACACAGACACAGATCCTTGCACAACACAGATTTAGGTTGAAATACAGGCCGACACGCCATCACGCACACGCACCGCACACGCTAGCACAGCTCACGCACCGCTCACGCTCACGCTCACGCCCGCCACCACACGCTACGCTCACGCACACGCACACGCGTACACACCACACAAAACCCCACACACACCCACAACAACACACACACCACACACACACACACACACACACACACACACACACAACACGCACGCACGCACAAAAAGCACAGGCAGACAGCAGTCCGTCCATCCGTCCGTCAGTCGTCAGTCCTCGATATTTTAGTCCCTCTCAAGAGATGGAGACCGACATGTATTTGCACCGCCTGATTTTTTTTTTTTTTTTATCCTTAATTTCGTTGATTCTTTTTTTGTGATTGGCCCTGAGACGAGGCCGTAACACGAACGGGCATCGCTCTGATAGATGTCGTGTGGGCGAGCGCGGCCCCGTGTGGTGATCTGTGGTCGTTTTTAGAGGGATTGTTGGGTATAGGCCTATATATTTTTTGGTGGTGATCGATTAATTCGGGTTGCGGTTTCTCAGTGGGGGAGGCGACAGGGAGATCGTGTGACGCGGTTTTTAAATGGTTCGTTGGTTTTATTGGAAGCCAACTTGAGGAAGAAGGATAGGGAATTAAAAAAAAAAAAATATTTGTGCACACACACTGAAAAAGAACACACACAGCCACACACACAAAAACCCCACACACACATACAACCCCCACACCCCACGCACACGCACACGCACACGCACACGCACACACACACCCACACACAAAAACACACCCACACACCACACACACACACACAACCACCCCACACACACCACACCCCCACACACAGTATTTTGTCATTATTTTTAATCAAATTATTTATTTTTAATTCACAGAAAACGACTGTCAGTAGATCCTTTCCTTTTTTTAAGGTTTTTAAATAATAAAAAATGACATCCCTACTTAAATTGTACGACCTCCCCCCCTCCCTACAAAAAGTCCCTTTTTTGTTTTTGTGCGCGGGCTTTGTACCTATCTGCTTCCTGTGTTTAATTGGGTGAGGGCCCCAGGTTGCTGCCCTTTCCCAGTCGGCTCATGTCAAGGGGGGGGTTTGCGCCCCCGTCTGGTCGAGGGAAAAAAATTGGGGGAGCGATTTGGGCCCCTGCGGAGCCCATCCCGAAGCGCTTTTGAAGCCAGAGGGAGGTGATGATGGGGGGAGGGAGGGGGAGGGGGAAGGAGGGGGAGAGGGAGGGAGATGGAAGTGGAGGGGGGGGGGAGGTGGAGGGGGAAGGAAGTGGAGGGGGGGGGTGGGAAATGGAGGGGGGGGGAGTGGAAATGGAAGGGGGGGAGGGGGGGAGGGAGATGGAGGTGGAGGGGGGGGTGAAAGGAGCGAAGAAAAAGAGTTGAGGGG
>NW_023643111.1:7500-9431 GCF_015228065.2 Penaeus monodon | reverse complement strand
TTTTTTTTTAAAAAAATTAAAAGGAAAAAAAAAACTAATGCTATTGAAAAGGCTGTGGATTTTTATAAACATATGTTAAAAAATAGAAATTTCAACCAAGATTTTATTTTTTTTTAAAGAGATAGATATAAAAAATAGATAGAAAATCGAGAAAAGAGAGGAGGGAGGGAGAAAAGAGGGGGGAGTAGTTGAAAAAAAGTAAAAATTATATATAATATTATATATATATATATATATATAATATATATAATTAAATATTATATATAATTATATATATATATTATAATTCAGGAAAAAACCTTAATATATAACAAAAATTTGTAAGTTTATGAATGGTAAAGTAATTTTTTGTAAATGCCCCCCTACAATAAAATATATAATCCTTGAGAGGATGTCCTTTTAAAAAACAAACCAAAGGGTTTTATGTAAAAAACAAAAAATTAAAAGCAGAAAAAGTATGGACTTATATAATATATATTATATATATTATATATATATTATATATATATATTTATATAATATATATTATATATATATATAAATTATAATTAATTTTTGTGGTGTTTGTGTGTGTGTGGTGTGGGTGTGTTGGTTGTGTTGTGTTGTGTGTGTGTGTTGTGTGTGTGTGTTGTGTTGTGTTTGCGTGTTTTGTATAAACTTTCAAATTTCCAATTACAGTTAAAAAAATTCATTTCGTGCCAAGGATCCCCAAAAAGTTCATCAGGAAAAAGTTTTTTTATCGAAAACGAAAAGGAGAAAAGTTTCAAACAGTTAAGTCTCCGGTTTTAAGTAACCTGGTTAAAAACGTGGTCGGGCCCTCTCATCCGAGGGGTCGGCGGTTTTTTCGGCCCCGCCCCGCCAGGCGCGAGGAAAGTTGTTGTAAATTGGGTGGCCCGGGAGGTTACTGCTTGGTGGCTGGGGCACCCACGGGCCGGGTTAAAGGGACTAGGTTTCAGCCGGAGTCAGCAACCAGGTGAAACAACAACACGTTGAGCGGGAGTCGGCATTTAGGTTCCGACCACAGGCTTGGGGCCCTTTTCCCCCTCATAGCCCCCGGGGCGAGGGCTTAAGCTTTCGCAATATCGGGACTTATCCTTACTTCAAAAACAGTTTTTAAAAATATATCCTTTGTTTATAAATAAATTAAATATTTGTCAAATGTTTGTTTTTTTATCATTGTTTATTTACTATAAATCAATATTCTTTGGTAGTTTAAGCAACTGTATTTGTTTTTTTATTGCTGCTATGATTTTTTCATTTTATTTGTTTTGGTTGCTTATGTTTTTATTTATTGGACTACTGTAATCATTATTGACCACTATTTGTTTATTAATGTTTTGGTTGCTGTTATTTATTATAAAAGTGTTTTTTTAATATCGTCTTTACCTTCTGGTGTTTAGTGTTTCTCTTTTTAAAGCTGTTTTTATGTGTGTGTTTATTGATTTTTAGTATAATATAATTTTTTTCAATTTATATTATCAAAATCTATTGTTAGTATTATAAATTTTTTATAAATTTTCATAATTTTTCATTCATTGCTGCAAAAGAAAAGCGTAAGATCGGAGGTTCAGTGGCGAAAGGATGGTGGAGAGGTCCACGGCTGCTTCAAAAAACATGAGCAATACAGTTATTGATGATGATGGACCACTCCCGTTTTGTAATTGGAAAAATTCAGTTTTTTTTTTTCTCTTCACTTCTCTTTGTTTTCTTTCTCTTCCTGAAACCTTTGTCCCGGCAAATCCACTCACGTACATTTATCTAAAACAACTCCACTAAATTCAGATGTAATAATGATTAATGAATATAATGATAATAATGATAATAATAATAATAATAAAACAAACAACAACAATAATAATAACAATAGTAAAAAAATAATGATAATATATGTTAATGAATAATAACGATTAATATAATGATGAGTAATATAT
>NW_023643111.1:0-5000 GCF_015228065.2 Penaeus monodon | reverse complement strand
TAATAATGATGATAAAAAAAAAAAAAATAAATTTGAAAAATAATTTTCCATTTAAATGTTATTCATAAAACAATGATACTACTACTAATAATAATAATAATAATGATGATGATTAAAATAAAATAAATAAATGATAATAATAATTTTTAATAAATAATAATTAAATAATAATAATAATAAAATAATAATAATAATAATAATAATAAAATAAACAATAAAATTTAATAGTAATTGATGAAAAATGATAGTAAATAATGATAATGAATAATAAATAAATAACTTGTCATAATGATTGATAAACAAAATAACAAATAATAATGAATAAATAATAAAAAAAAAATGATAAATAAAACAATAAGAAATAATTAACCGATAATGATTATAATAATAAAAAAAAAAAAACACAGTAACAATGTCAATAAAAAAAAAAAAAATATTGGACAAAAAAAAAAAATGTGGATAATGATAAAACAAAAAAGGACCCATAATAATAAAAGTTTTTTTTTTTTCCTTTAACTAACTCAAATGAGAATCGAATGCGATCCTATTTGAAAACGAAAAGACAGGGGCCGTATTGGAGTAAAGCTAACCGTGGGCTCTGTTAAACAAAAAGGTCATTTAAACAAAATTTTTAAAAGCACAGAGTCTTATGTGTCCCATCCTCTCTCCTCTCTCCTCTCTCCTCTTTCCCCCCCATCTCTCTCTTGACCCTCTCTCAGTGTGGTTGATCTCTCCTTCTCTCTCATTGGACCAAAAATACACGTTTTTCAGGTTCCATCATTTGAATGAATGATGCAAAATGTTTTTTGGCTAAAAAATTTATCATTAATTTGTATAAAAAAGAAAAAGATTCGTAAGAATGGTGGAAATAGGTTTTACGGTGTTTCGAGAACTGTTTTCCATGCTAAATGTGGAAATCACACATAGGCACATTTTTTTTCTGTTTAATTACGTTCTTTATTATTTTTATTATTATAAAATTTTCCACTGTTTTTTGTTAGTGGTTGACACCAATTCCTTCTACGGTCTTATCAATAATGAAAGTTATTTTTTTTTTAAAAATCTGAGGTTTTGAATTTTTAAAATAGCAGATCTAAGGAAAAACTTTTCGTATAAGAAGGAAAAAAAAAAAAATTATAATGATAATAATAATAAATAATAATAATGGCTAACGCCAGTGGGGTCCTTTTGTCTCTGGTGCGAAAAACATGTGTTTTACATGAAAGGGAACCTGGGCAAAACAACATGGTCCGCAGCTGGCTGTGAGCGGAGGAGCGGGGGAGAAACAAGCCGGAGAGGACTGAGTTGGGTTGGCCTGCTCCTGTGGAAGACCTTGTGTGTGCCCTTATGACCTAAAGGATAAAAACCTGGTGTTTTGCCCTGTTTTATAAGCTGTAATTGTGCTGTGTGGACAATGCTGGTTTTCCCCCCTGTTAATTGGTGCCTATGGGAAAAAAGTGTAACGGGTAAAAATAACTTGTGTAAAATAAAGGAAAGGACTGTTCATTTTTTGTGTTTTACTTCGTGGCCCTGGGCCTCGCCACTTGGCGTTTTTCCTCTCCTGGTGTTTTCTGGGGACGCTTGTGGTGGTTCGGTGGCCTTCTTGGAGCTGTTCAGTGGTTCACGACCCTGTTGGGATAGCACGCCGTCTTACCAGCCCTGCCTTGTGTGGGTGGTGTATTGGATAAAAAATGTTTTTTTCCCTAAGTTTCGACTTACAAATTGAGGGAAGAAAAATTCCTTTTTAATATTAATAAGTATTAGACAATTAGAAATTGTGTATGTAAAATGAGTTGTAACCTTGGAATAAATGAAAATCATGTAACTTTGGGATTTTTGACCAGGAAATTAGTGTTTACAACCATAAAATTTTTCAAACTCACTGGAGAATGGACACCAAAGAGCGGGCATTTTTGTGGTGGCCCGTATTCAATTGCACCTGTGCTTTCCTCCTCCCCTCCTTGAAAACAGTTTACCCCTCCATGAACGTTCAGCCTTGAAGAGATGAAGTTGGATACAATAAAGAAGTCAATGGATAGGTTTACGTTAACCTTGCCCATGGACACGCCCAACTTGAACCAAAAAAACCCTGTGAAGTTTTTTTGTTTTTTCTCTTTTATTAATTTTTTTATTTGTTTTTAATTTTAATAGCAACAAAGGCCTTTTATAGATAGTGCTACGCCCAGTGGGGTCTTGTCTCTGTGGGAAACATTTTTTAAAGACCCGGCAAACATGTCCCCAGCTGGGCTGTGAGCGGAGGAACAGCCCCAGAGAACTTTTGGGTGCTCCCTGTGAAGACCCTTTGTGCCCCTTTGACCTGATTAAACGGTGTTGCCCTGTTTTATAAGCTGTATTGGGGGGGGACATGCTGTTTTTCATTGAAAAGTGACGGTAAAACTTTGTAAAAGGAAAAACTGTCATTTTTTTTTTTTTTTCCCTGCCAGTTTTTTCCCTCCGGGTTTTGGGACCCTGTGGTTTTCGGTGCCTCTTGAGCCCTGTTTTCAGTGTTTTTACGACCCTGTGATAGCACGCCGTCCCCCACAGCCTGCTTGGTTTGGTGCAGAGAGGGACGAGGCGACCGGGCGTAAACAAAAATGGTGTCAGGGGAGTTGGGAATTTGTGGGTAATTTGATCAGTGAGGACGCGGCCGATTTTTTATCATGTGGTCCAAAGACGGGGACATTGTGGTGCAAGCTCAAGGGGCCAGTGGAGGCCTCATATTTGGCGGTGGGCAAGCCAACAGTGCAGCGGGGCTTGGCCGGTGTAATGTGGGGCCGATCTGGGACGAGCACTGCTTGGCTGGGGCCCTTGGACTAACCTGACGCAGAGTAAGGGCGTGTGTTCGGACCTTGGAACGGAAAAGCTGGGTGAGGGGTGCACGGTTGAAAGAATGTGCCCTTGCTTTGCAGAGGTAGTTTTTTACGGGCTGAACGGACTGCACCTTGCCCCCAGGGACAGAGTCTAGAAATCCCTGTGTTCGGGCGACTGTCAAAGGAGTGGATGCGTGGAGTAGAAGAGGGCCCTCGTGGAGCCCCATGCAAAAAACCTGCAAAACTGGCTGATGGGCGTAGCGGTTGGGGCGGGAGCCTTGTTGGGACCAGGGAAGGGGTTAGTTACAGTGTTTGGTTGTAAAGTAACCTTCTCCGAATAAGGCCCAGAAAGGGTTGCCAGCTGGTTGCAAAAAGCTGGGCCACCTTGTGAGGGAAAGTGGGGAGCATCCCAGAAAGAGTTCGTCCGGGGAGCAAGAAGTTGGTTGGGTTTGGTGTGGGGGCCGTTTGCCTGACTTCCTCGAGGGACTTTGGCGCAACCGGGCGGTGGGGCGTTTACCATGGGCCAGGGGAAGCTACTCCCTGGGGGCCATGGTGAAAAAAAAAAGCTGACGTTTAAGCCCCAGTAAGCGGGCGATGGAGGGACGTGGGCAGGACCGCTGACCGAGATGAGGACGAGGGATTTGGGGACAGTGAGGGGCGATTGCAAACAAAGACGTCAAATTGGGTGACCCATGGGAGCCAGGTCCTTGGGGGACAGGAGATAATTACCCCTCTGGGTTGCCCACTGCCAAATCTACCGCCCGCCCCACCACCTCCTCCAGAGGAGACCCCCAGCGAGAGCGAAGAAAAGCCCCGCGCTGTGGATGAAAAGATTTTTTTTGTGTTTCTGAGAAAACTGATTTTTTTTTAAAATTTTTTTATGTAAGTTGTTTTTTTTTCAGGTTTTTAGATATGTCCAGAGCAGGACGGGTCGTGTGCTTTGATAGGGGGGGAATAAGTGGCTACGCCAGTGGGTCTCTTTTGGTCTCTGTGCGAAAAAAACATGTGTTTTTTACATGAAGGGGGGAACCCTGGGCAAAACATGTCCGGCAAGCTGGCCTGTGAGCGGAGGAAACAAGCCGAGAGAGACTGGAGTTTGGGTTGCTGCTCCTGTGAAGACCTTGTGTGGTGCCCTTTGTGACCTGAGAATAAAAAACCTGGTGGTTGGCCCTGTTTATAAGCTGTTATTTGTTGCTGTGTGGTGACATGCTGTATTTGTGGCCTATGGAAAAAAAGGTGTACGGGTAAAATAAAAACTTGTGTAAATAAAAGGGAAAAGACTGTCCATTTTTGTGTTTACTTCGTGCCCTGCCCTCGCCACTTGGCATTTTCCTCTCCTGGTTGTTTCTGGGACGCCTGTGGTGTTTCGGTTGCCTCTTTGGAAGCTGTTTTTTCAGTGGTTCACGACCCTGTGGATAAGCGCCACGCCCGTCTTAACCTAGCCTGCCTTGTGGTTGGTGGCAAGAGAGAGACGAGGCGACCGGCGTAACAATAAATAATAAAATAATAATAATTTATTTATTTATTATTAATTTCTCCCTTATCATAATGTGTGTAGAAAAACTAAAGAAAACTAAGTTTACAGTCGATTTTGCTGCAATTACCCACCACACGAATTTTTTTGAAAATAAAAAAAATTGGTTATAGATTCCCTCCCAATGATGGGAGGTGGCTTTTGGCTAAGCTTGGGGATGGAAAAAAATAATAAAAGGGTTCCTTTTTTTGTATTTTTTTTTTTTTTTCGCACAACACTTGCTTGAGTTCTATTTATTAATAACTGAAATAAAAACCGCCTAAATCAGTACTCAAAAACCTTTCCGATAATGTCCTTTTCTGACTGGGACTGAGTATGCCAATGCCTGAAGAAAGGTCTGTTTGTATGGAGTGGGCCTTATAGTCTTACAAATCGGAAGGTTTTTTTTTGAACAGTGGATTATGGCTTGTTAAAAGGGACTTTATTCAATCATTAATAATTAATTGACTCAAGTATTCACTTCAAAAGAAATTCATTGCTACTTTTGTAATATTTCATTTTTTGCTTTCCCGGGTTACAAAAAAAATAGCTTGCCGCTGACTGTAATTTGTTTATTTGTTTACCCACTATGCTGTTTGGGGTTGGTTGTTTTTGGTTTTTTTTTTAAGGGCTCGATAAAGTTTTTTCAAGGGCCAGTTTTTTGTTTTCTGAACTAT
>NW_023643110.1:10565-30565 GCF_015228065.2 Penaeus monodon | reverse complement strand
ATATATTTCATATAACATTCTTATCATAATCCAATACATTATAATAACATTGTTGTATTTACTGCATTCATATTACAAACATTATTAAATTTCCCTTTCCCTTTCTGTCGCGACGCAATTTTGTGTTTGAACTTTTTGACCAAGTAAATACCTTTACATATAATACACACAAATATGGGGTTTTTACATATATACATAAACAGACATATATGCATATACATAAACATACATACATATTCATATGTACTCGAACAGTTGAAAAGATAGATAGACATAACTGATAGATAAATAGATGAATAGACAGAGATATCACTCTCTCGTGCGCCCACTTTCTCATTTCTCTTTTTCATTTCTTCACATTTTCTTCCATTCTTTCCTTTTCTCATAATGTTTTCTCATTTCCTCCTCTTATCGTTTTCTTATCTCATTCCTTTTCCTTTTGATCATAACTTTTTCACTCTCTCCCCCTGCTATCGGGACTTATCACATCAGGATTACCGGCTGTAACTGCGATGGAAATAACCATCAGATGTGTTATATATATATATATCATCATCATTTAACGGTAGGTTCATGTCTGAGCCGCCGTGGTCACAGCATGATACTCAATTGCAGTTTTCACGTTGTGATGCTCTTGGAGTGAATACGTGGTAGGGTTCCCAGTTCCTTTCCACGGAGAGTGCCGGTGTTACCTTTTTAGGTAATCATTCTCTCTTATTTTATCCGGGCTTGGGACCAGCACTGACTTGAGCTGGCTTGGCCACCCAGTGGCTAGGTAGGCAATCGAGGTGAAGTTCCTTGCCCAAGGGAAACAACGCGGCGGTCGGTGACTCGAACCCTCGAACTCAGATTGCCGTCGTGACAGTCTTGAGTCCGACGCTCTAACCATTCGGCCACCGCGGCCTTGACGATCATGGGCTTCCATGATTTTCTTGGCAATTTAGAGCGGTGGTTTGCCATTGCCTTCCGCCCGGTGTTTTTTTTTTTTTTTTTTTTTTTTTTTTTTTTTTTTTTTTCCGAGTCACCATCTCTATTTACCCGGCACTGACTTGGGCTGACTTGGTCCCCCAGTGGCTAGGCAGGCAATCGAGGTGAAGTTCCTTGCCTAAGGGAAACAACGCGGCGGTCGGTGACTCGAACCCTCGAACTCAGATTGCCGTCGTGACAGTCTTGAGTCCGACGCTCTAACCATTCGGCCACCGCGGCCCCATATATATATATAATGGAATATATATATATAATATATATATATATATATATATATATATATAATATATATATATATATATAATATATATATATCTGTGTGTGTTTGTGTGTGTGTGTGTGTGTGTGTGTGTGTTGTGTGTGTGTGTGTGTGTGTGTGTGTGTGTGTGTGTACACTACCATAAAGAAAAAGAAAAGAAAAAAAATGAAGAGAGCGAAGGGAACCTCCTTCAGTGCCTCTTCCCAGTTCACTCATCAGATCTCAAAGAACACTCGGAACAGCGGTCACAAGAGACATGTAGGGCATTAATCACCAACGTCAATCTGACACACACTACAAGGTAAGCTTAAAAATGCTTTAAAAAAATGTGCTACAGGTTTATATTTGTTTGGTGTGTCCATTGCTTCTTTGTTTTATAATTTTTCTCTTTTCGAAACCAACATACGCTATCATATGGATATCGAACTCTGTGAAGAACATTAGTAACATCAGTAAACCGAAGTGCAACAATAATAATGGAAGTAACACCGAGTTTGCTTTATCTACTGTTTGGTGATCTCCCCCCATTCCCCTTTTCAACCCTGTCCGCCAACCCCTCCCCCCATCACCCCACAACCTCTACCCCTCACCGCTTCAATTTCTTCTTTTCTCGTCCAACCCATTCATTCATCTTTTTCCTCCTTTACTAATCTCATATCTTCCCCCACCCCCCCTTTCGTCTCCTTCTTCCTTACTCATCTCACCCCCGAACTTCTTCCCCTCACTCTCCTTATCCCCTTTCCCTCTTTCTCATCATCTTTCCAGCCTCTCGTCTCTTTCCTTCACAATTTTCTCACTCCTTCCGGCACCTCACAACTTCACTTCCTTCACCTTACTTTCCTACCCTTTTAGCTCATGTCCCCCTCACTCTCCTCATCCATTCACATTTTGCACCTCATTCTCCTCACCCCTTCACTTGCACATCACCTTGATTCAATTATTTATATATTTTTAAAAATCAAACCAGACAATCAAAACATTTACAGACTCGCTGGTGGGGCGAAAGAGCAATTTACGGTCTCTAAATTCACGCTAATGGCGGAAGTCTGCGTCGGGAGAGCGAGCCCCTCGGCGCTGTCCGTCGCTTCGAGATTCTTCTGCTGCGGAATACTCCCTCGCTTCGCTGTCGCCAAAGCACTGAGGAAGCTGGGCTTTCGCTGCACTACCTTGACCCTTGGCAAGGAAGGTGGGGGCATTTGGTAAAATGGATAAAATAAGAAGCATTCACAAACCATTTTTTTATTGCTCGGCCGCTTGTGGATTCGCGTACGTGTGTATATATGTATGTATTATTGATATCATTATTATTATTATTATTATCATTATTATCGTCATTATTTTTTATTATCATTATCATCGTCATTATTTTTTATTATCATTATTATAATAATTATTACTATTATGATTATGATTATCTTTATTATTATCACTATCATTATCATTTTCAATATTATTATTATTATTATCATTATTATTATTTCTCTAGATTTGCTAATTAATATCACTACCAGCGACCTAGGGTGATTGAAGTTTGAGGTAATGGAACACCAACATAAATATGCACATTTCTATATGTGTCATTTTTTTGCTACGAACAATATGTCTTATAACATTGGCTAGCTTGTTTGGGTCAAGCATTTGCGTTTTCTCACTTTCACTATTCCTTAAACACCATGTATTATAGGTGTCATCAGTATTATTCGTTTCAGGTTTTTCGAGCGCATAGTAAAAGCAGTACATAACCTTAGTATACTCTTCCCTTGTCCATTTAAGTCTTGTTTTCTTTTGATTGTTAGTATTAAATGATTGAACCGCAGGGCCAGGGATGGGAGCTATCCCGTCCTGGTGACCTGGTGGATTTTGACTAATGGAAGAGGAAGATTCAATAGCATACTTTTCGATCCCAGGCGAGTCTTCCCCTGGGGGACGCGCCCCTTGTTGATACGCACGGCGGGCGATACGGCATGATCCATCTCCTGCTTTCACCCGAGAAGCAGGATGCACTTTAGCCCCAATGCCAAGAAGTTGGATATCCCGCGCCAGCCACCAACTGGTATTTCTGGGTCCCCGCAGTAGTATTCGAATCGTGACAGCATTACCAGGGGGGCCGCCAGCCAAGGCCAAAGAGTCCCCCCATTCATGAGACAGGCTAGCCCCCGCCGGACGCCAACCCGGTACTTCTTGGTCTGACAGACACTACACCTTGCTCAAGGGTGACCTGGAGGTAGCTGTGGCACAGGGTAACCTCATTCTCCCACGTCTGAACTCCACAACCGGATGCAGTTTAAAGTCATATCCAGGACTTTTATTATTATTATTATTATTATTATTATTATTATTATTATTATTATCACCATTATTATTGTTATTATTACTGTTAGTATTGTTATTATAAATATTGTTATTATTAACATTTTTATTGTTATTATTATTATCATGATCATTTTTATTCTTATTTGATTATTATTATTATTATTATTATTATTATTATTATTATTATTATTATTATTATTATTGCTATTACTATTATCGTTATTGTTACACCGGCCGCCTCGTCTCTCTGCCACCAACACAAGGCAAGCTAGGCAGACGGCGTGCTATCCACAGGGTCGTGAACACTGAACAGCTCCAAGAGGCACCAGCACCACAGCGTCCCAGAACACCACGAGGGGGAAACGCCACGGGCGAGGCAGGGCACGAAATAAACACAAAATGACAGTCTTTCCTTTATTTACACAAGTTATTTACCCGTACACTTTTCTATAGGCACAATACAGGGGGGAAACCAGCATGTCACACTGCACGATACAGCTTAAAACAGGGCAACACAAAGTATACCAGGTCACAAAGTCACACACGATTTCTTCACAGGAGCAGCACCCAAATCCGTCTCCCTTGGCTTGTTCTTCCGCTCCTCCTCCGCTCACAGCCGGTTGCGTCATGTTTGCCCAGGTCATCCTTTTCATGTTAACACATGTTTCGCACAGAGAACAAAGACCCACTGGCGTAGCATTATTATCGTTATCATTATCTATTATTCTTACTATATTATTATAATCATTATTATTCCTTTATTTAAATCACGGGCTGACATATGAAATAAAATTTTTACCAAGTCGGCCACCAAGTCTGACTTTCTGCATCACTTCCGATCTGGGTGACCTGTGACCTCGTTAACTTTTCCGGAAGCGAAAGAAAAGTTTAATCTGGTTACGATCCTGGATCCTGCAATGTAGAAAACCGAAACGATATCGCTGCTGCCCCTAAAACCTGAGGAAAAGTATGCAAATCTTAGTTTTCGATTCACACCGCCTCCCTCAACAAGATTGATTAGTAATCCCTATAATGTGATTATCAAAGAAAACGTTAAGGTTTCTTTGCGTTCAAAGAAAACGAATAACTTTTACGGGAGACTTCTTCCTATCGTTAAATTTTTCATTGTCACGGTGATGGTTTTGTCATTGATGTCATTATTATCATTTAGATTAAGAACAGGTTTTCTTTTATCCAAACCTCTTGTTGATAAAAGGAATAAAACACGTATCGATTTCATTCCGGTCTATGAATGAGCGAGTCAGAAGTGCTGTCTCCCTAAAAGCGACGAACGGACGGGCTTAACATCAACTAGAAGTGAACAATAGTGAAAGGTAAGTTGGAAAACGAAGGGATAATGCTGCAAGGTAAAACAGTCGGGAATAAGGGAAAATAACGAACAAAAAGGTGGAAAGATAAGATACAATACCTTGAAGCTCAGTAAAAGATCAGTAAGATCAGTAAAAAGATCAGTAAAAGTACTGGCAAGAGTACAGTAATAGTTTCTTCCATACATTTATTTACTGTTAAAAGACTAAGAATAATAGAATGGCAAGTAAAAAACTAGCATTTAAGAATAAATAAAAAAGCAACTAAACTCATAAAGCAGTAAAATTCAGGTCCTTGAGTTTGCACAACATTCATTAATAAAATAAGATGATAGAACAAGACAGTAGTAGAATGTAAAACATAAATCAAAGGTGATTCTTCAAATCCGCAGTGTCACGTCACAAACTGAGAAATCGTCCTAAAATGTATAAGAGTAAAATCTAACATATCAATAATACAAAATGAATTAGAAAAAAAAAAAACTGATCACGTGAACTAAAAGTAGAAACAACAAAATTAACAAATACAATTAATAGAAATAAAAGCCCCCTCTTGGTGAATGGTACTCTCCGCAACACACACACACACACACACACACACACACACACACACACACACACACGCACACACACACACACCACACACACACACACACACACACACACACACACACACACACACACGCACTATACTATATATATATCTATATATATAAAATATATATATATATATATATCATATACCACCATATATATAATTTGGAATTTATCATTAAACCAGAATCATCACCTTTTGTAGCAGTGATATTATTATAATTGGCATTAACATTATCATTAGTATCCGATTTTTGTTATCATTATCATTACATTATGTGTTGTTTTGTATCATTCACCCCATTATTTTATTATATCATTATTATTATTGTTATTATTATTATTCTATTAATATTATATTATATATAACATAAAATTATAATTAATTACATCACATATCATACATTAATCATTTATATCTATATTAACCCTATCAGCACATATCACACAACACATACAATAAAAAATAAATCATACAAACACATCATCATCATATCAAACTAAACACACTACAACATCAAATCAAACACACACAACAACACCATACACACTAATACAACAAATACATACAAAACACATACACAACAACACACACAACAACCAATACACACACACACACATACAACACACACACACAACCAACAAACAACACAACACACAAAAACACACAACAAAAAACCAGCAACACAATAACAAACACACACCACACACGCACGCATACACACACACACACTATACACACCAAAGCACTATATATATATATATATTATATAAATATTTTATATATATATATATAATATTATAATATATTTGGAATTTTATCATTATCAGTATCATCACCTTTTTGTAGCAGTGAATATTATTATAATTGGCATTAACATTATCATTAGTATCCGGATTTTTTGTTATCATTATCATTATCATTATTGTTGTTGTTGTTGTTATTATTACTATTATTTTATTATTATCATTATTATTATTGTTATAATTATTATTATTATTATTATTATTATTATTATTATTATTATTATTATTATTATTATTATTATCATTATTATTATTATTATTATTATTATTATATCAATCATAATCACCTTCATCATCATCATACATAATAATAATGAAAGTAATAATAATAATAATAATAATAATGATAATCATTATGATAATAGTAATAATTATAATGACATTGATAATAATAATAACAACAACAACAACAATACTACTACTACTACTACTAATAATAATGATAACGATACTCATGATAATAAAAATAAAAGCAATATCTACAACAACAACAACAACAACAATGATAATAATGGTAATGGTAACAGAATATTAACAAACCACCCATGAACATGACGCGAACGGAGGAGCGTAGTTGTTGATTCTTCGGCTGCAAAGTCTCTAGTTATATTCGCACGTATGTGTGTGTGATGATGAAAATGATGATGATGATGATGATGATGATGATGATGATGATGGTATTGATAATGATATTGATGATGATAATGATAATGGTAATGATGATGATGATGATGATAATGATGATGATAATGATGTTGATGATGGTGATGATGATGATGTTGATGATGGTGATGATGATGATGATGATGATGGTGATGATCATGATGATGATAGTTATGATAATAATAATAATAACAATAATAACGACAACAATACTAAGAAGAAGAAAAAGAAGAAATAATAACAATAAATATCAATAATGATGATATAATAAATAATAATAAAACTGGGTTACAAAAAAAAAAATATTTTTTGTAAGTTGTCTTAGTTTTTCAACTGATTTAGAGCAAATCTTGCATCGCTTGAATCCAAAAAGGCCATCCATTTCCCCGATCAGGTCACGTTTTTCAAACTAAGTGAATAGAGGAAACATCGTTTTTTTTACGAAGTGGAATACATTAGAGCGGCATTTTCGTTTTATTTGTGTTACTTATACATCCGATACTCAAGACTGTCACGACGGTAATCTGAATTCGAGGGTTCAAGTCACCGACCGCCACGTTGTTCCCTTGGGCAAGGAACTTCACCTTCATTGCCTACCTAGCCACTGGGTGGCCAAGCCAGCCCAAATCAAGTGCTGGTCCCAAGCCCGGATAAATAGAGAGAATGATTACCTAAATAGGTACCACCGGCACTCTCCGTGGAAAGGAACTGGGGACCCTACCACATACTCTCTCCAAGAGCATCACAACATGAAAACTACAATTAAGTATCATGCTGTGACCACGGCGGCTCAGACATGAACCTACCGTTAAAAGAAGATACATCCGATATATTTTTTTTATTTTGTTTTCTCACCCAATTATAATTATCGACATGTTGCAAACATTGATCGGTATCTGTATTGACATCAACATTGCATTACATTGGTAACTATTACAATATCTACTGATCAATGCTGAACATCGATCAGAATTGATCAGTTGATCAGTATACAGGACACTAATAAAGACAGATGCATGAAAACTAGATGTTTGGTCATCATTGATCATTCAGTGCTGACACTTCCGTTTCTTTGAGCTCCTCGAATGTGCAGCGGCAGGGATGTCTCTCTTCAAAGTCCAACAGTAATCGGCCATCACGACTGCATCCCACCGTCCCTGATACCTGGTCTCCATCTCCTTCATGTCTTGATGAAATCTCTCCCCCTGCTCGTCGCTCATTGATCCCAGATTCTCAGGAAACCGATCCATGTGTGAGAATAGGTAATGCATTTTGATGTTCATGTTGCATCCCAGGTTTTTGAAGGCAGTCAGCATTTTGGTGACGAGTTCTGCGTAGGTGCTGGCCTTGTTGTTGCCAAGGAAGTTCTTTACGACCAGAACAAATGCCTTCCACACTTCCAGTTCGACTTTATTCATTGAGTTTTCAAACTCTGGATCTCTGATGAGCTGACGTAGTTGAAGTCCGTCAAAGATGCCAGCTTTCAATTTCTCCATGGTCACTCCTGGAAAAGCATGGCACAGGTGAGTGAAGCAGCCACCATCCTTGTCCAGAGCTTTGGTGAACTGCTTCATCAAGCCAAGCTTAATGTGCAGGGGTGGGAAGAACATCCTGTCTCTGTCCACCAGAGGGGCGTTGATGACGTTCTTTGATCTGCTAGGCTCCACTTCCTCCCGCAGAGACCACTCCTTTTTCGTGTAATGCTGAGCTCGGTCCCTACTATCCCACATGCACAGAAAGCACGGGTACTTGGTGAAACCGGACTGCTGTCCCAACAAAAAGTTCACCATCTTCAGGTCAACATAGATCATCCACTCATGCTGACAATAACGAACTTTCTCCAGCAGATACTTCACCGCTTCATACTTCTCCTTCAGTGTAGTCGAGTGAGCCAGCGGTATAGAGGCAAACTGGTTGCCATTGTGCACCAGAACGGCTTTCAGCGATCTCTTGCTGCTGTCAATAAACAGTCTCCATTCTATAGGTTGGTACTGTGGCAATCCAAGATTGTGCAGAAGCTGTGAAAGATCTGTACAGTACACCAAGTCTTTTTCTTCAGAGAAAAAACGAAGGTATTCTTGATGTCTGTTGCGGTAGAAAGTGATGCGAGTACTGTCAGATTTTTTTTTTCTTTCAGTCTTGATGCCAACAATTCGGCGGATGACTTTGGCAAGTTAAGGTCACGGACAAGATCATTTAGCTCCTTCTGGGAAAAGGGATGCGGAGCGTCATCGGCATCATCGCTAGGAACTACTTTTTCATTTTCTTCAATACTGGAGAATTCTTCGTCACTTAACTCAGGAAGTTCTGCTGTGACAGGTACTGGAACTTCATCACAGTGAGGTACAGGACGACGTGCTGATTCAAGATCAGGATACTTGAGGCTGCTCTGGTTCTTTCTGTTGATCCCAGTCAAATTAATAGCGCAGAAGTAACAGTCACTGACATGGTTTTTCGGCTCTCTCCAAACCATAGGAATTCCAAACTTCAGCCCGTCCTTCTTTCCATGGGTCCAGCGACGTAGATACTCGGTGCATTTCTTGCAGACCATGTGAGGTGCCCAAGCTTTGTCCTGATCACCAAGTTTCATGCCAAAATAAGCATGATAAGCACGCTTTACGAAACTTGTGACTGGTTTCCTGTTAGGAACAACGGTGTATTCGCCGCAGTTGTAGCAGAATACATCCGGCTTATTTCTGCAAGACCTTCTGGACGAATCCATATCATTCATCTGAATAAGGAAAAAATGTCTGTTAGCAAAAAATGTGCGGTTGCAACTTGAAAATTATATCGTAATACCCGCCATGAAAATGCTAATACCCTTATGTATAAACAACAACCATAAAAAAAACAATATTTGGCAATAGAACACAAATTTGACCTGATTGAGCAAAATCAGTTATTTTGGGATTCAGCGCATCAAAATTGTCTAAAATCAGTTAAAAAATTATTGACGATTTTTTTGCTGTTGACCAGTGTAATAATAGTAACAATTCTACAACTGCTACTGCTATGAATAATCAGTATGAAAAATGATAATAACAATAATAAGATTAATATTAAGAATAAAGATAATATAAAATATATATAATGATAATAGTTATAACAATAATAAAAAAACAACAACAATTATCATAAAATAACAATATATTAATTAATCATAATGATAAGTAAATGATAAGAATAATGATGATAATAATGATAATAATAATCCCCCCTGGGGAGGGATCACTGCTCAACCGCCCCAGTATAAAGACCTAGTCGTCTACATGATGTCCACAGGGCGCTAAGTGGTTCGTCAAACACCGTGCCCGCGGGGACCTGGACATGCGAATTGGAGGTTAGCGCGAGATATCCAGCTTCTTGGCAGTGGGGCTAAAATGTATCCTGCCTCTCAAGTAAGAGTTGGTGGTGGGTGATGAAGCGTCGCCCGTCACAAGGATCAGCAAGGGGCGCATCCCCCAGGGCAGAGTCTACCTCTTCCATTAGTCAAAATCCGCCAGGTCACTAGGACGGGATAGCTCCCACCTCTGGCCCTGTGGTTCAACCATTTTGTACTAACAATCAGAAGAAAACAAAACTTAAATGGACAAGGGAAGAGTAGAATTAGGTAATGTACTGCTTTGCTATGCACTCGGAAAACCTGCTGCAAAAGGTATGTGCATGTTTTTGTTGGTGTTCCATTGCCTCAAACTTCAATCACCCAAGGTCGCTGGTAGTGACCCGGTGTTTGATTTTAATTAGCAGATCTAAAATATATATATATATATATATATATTATATATATATATATATATATATATATATATATATATATATATATATATCATCTATTATTATTATTATTATTATTATTATTATTATTATTATTATTATTATTATTATAATGCTATAGTAATAATATTAATAATCAGAATAATAATGCTGCTTGTAAAATTCATAAGAAAAACAATAATAACAATAATAATGACTAATATACTACTACTACTAATAAATGCCAGTTGGTGATTGGCGCGGGATGTCCAGCTTCTTCGCAGTGAGGCTGAAATGTATCCTGCTTCTGAAGTGAGAGTAGGAAGTGGGTTGATGAAGCTTCGTGCGTCACACGGATCAACAAGGGGCGCATCCCTCAGGACAGAACTAAGTCTAACTCTTCCATTTATGAAAATCCGCCAGGTTACTAGGACGGGATAGTTCCCACCCCTGGCCCTGCGGTTCGGCCATCTTGTAGTAACAATCAAAAGGAAACAAGACTTAAATGGACAAGGGAAGAGTAGAATTAGGTAATGTACTGCCTTTGCTATACACTCAAGGAGCCTGCTGCAGAAGTTGTGAGCATATTTCTGCCTCAAACTTCAATCACCCTAGGTTGCTGGTAGTGACCCGGTGTTTGATTTCAATTAGCAGATGTAAAGAAAAGAAAATAATAATAATAATTATAATGATAATAATAATAATGATAATAATAATAACAATAATAATAATAATAATAATAATAATAATAATAGTAATAATAATGATAATAATAATAATGTATAAAAATAGATGAAAAAGATGGGCTTTTTAAAAAAAAAAACTTTCCCTTTTTGTAATTGGGACATTTGGCCTTATAAAAAAAGGTACTGATAGGTTTTTGAATTCCCGGAAAACCAAAAAAAAGCCCAAAAAAATATTTTAAAACGCACGCGTATTTTTTCTCAGAGGAGCCTTATGTTTGAAGTATTTTGGTTCGTGGGTTACTTGCTGGATTTTAAAATTTTAATTGTTCTGCATATTTTTTTGATTTTCCCATTTGCTCAACGTCAATCATCCTAGTCGCTGGTAGTGACTCGTGTTTTTTTTTAATTACAGTCTAAAAAAACTTTTTGCATAAATAAAAATAAAATAATAATAAAATAATAAAATAAAAGATAAAAAAGATAACGACGGTAAATTAACAAAAATGATAATATTAATAGCAATGAAAATAGAATAGTTTTTAAATAATTATAAAACAAAATAAAAGATAATATACTAAAATTATAATGAAATTTTTAGGGTGATAATGATATTAACAATAATACCAGAAACAAAAAAACAAATATATAAAAATTTATTATTTTTTTTTAATAAAAATAAAAATGAAATATAATAATTATCTAAAAAAATAATATTATTTTATTAAAAAAAAAAAAAAAAATTTTAAAAAATATTTTCCCATTATTATTATTACATTTTATTATTTTATTTTATTATTATTATTTTTATTATTTTTATTTTATTATTATTATAACAATGTAAGGATGATTTTTGATAAAAAATAATAATGAAAATAATAATAAAAATCAATGCACCAAAGCCCCCCTAACTCCCCCGCAGTCTCGGGGGAAATACACTTTCAAGAACCACGCCGGGGCCTTCTTTTTTTTTATTACACTTTTCTCCCCCCTGGTTTCCGACCGCAGTGATGGCCCTGGCTTATACTAAACGTGGACAGTGCACGCTCCACATGCGCACGGACACACCGCCACAACAAAGACACACACCACACACGCACGCACTTTACGCACGCACGCCACACGCACGCACACCACACCACACACACCCCACAACACCACAACACACACACCCGCCGCCAAACACAACAAAACACACCACGCACGCACGCAGGGGCACGAAACGCACCACACCCCTGACACGCACACCACACACACACCCCCCAAACCACCACGCACCACAAACACCACACACACACACCACACACACACAAACACACACACACCACACCACACCCACACACACACACAACACACAAACACACCCCAACACACCAAACCCACCCCCAACACACCGCTAAGACACACACACACGCACACACTAAGGCACATGCACACACACACACAAACACACTATGACACACACCACACACGCACACACCACGCACCAGCCCTTCACACACACACACACAATACAACACACACACACACAAACCACACGCCACATTCACACACACACACACACATACCCCACACACACAACTGGAACCACCACCCCAACACGTACACACGCATGCACACACTACATACATGGAACTTCAACACACCCCGCACACGCACACCACACACCCCACAGGGACCTTCACACACACACACACAGAAACACACACACACCACCACAACACACACAACAAACACACACACCCACAGCATACACACATACGCAGACGGCCACACAACACAAGCCACGGAAACGCACACCCCAAAACGCACACTCTACACACAAAACGGGGCCCCAAGGCGTAAAATCTTTAGCAAAGAAAGGTGCCTTCGTCCGCCAGGAGACGGCAAAGTCGCATGCAGCATCACGCGACTCCCGCGGGGAGCGGGCCGCTCCTCGCAAGGACTAGATGCCAAGCCTTGCAACCAACCTGCCGTAAAAATGCGAGAGAGGCAGGCAACCCGCCCGCGGTTCCCCAGGAATGGACCGACGACTGCTTCAGGGGGTGCACCCCCCCGCTCCCGGTAGATGACCGCGCCGAAAAGAGGGAATCCGGGGGATTCTTCCTTCCGAAGGACCCCCTAAGAAACGGACCGCCCCGGGGCCCGAGGACAGAAGCAGGGGTCCGCGGGGAGTCCCCCTTCCGAAGGACTCCCCTAAGGAGGAGCGGGCCGCCCCGGCCCGCCCGCCAAGCAAGAGGGCGGGAGACCCGGCCCAGGAGCGGCCGCTCCTCCCAGGACCAAGCCCCCCCCGCTTGCAAGCAAGCACGCCCGCAAGGCGGAAAGAAGAAAGGGGGGCCCCCCGTCGCCGTTTCTCAAGGTCGCTTTTCCTTCGCGGACGCTTCAGGGGGGTGCACTCCTTAGCTTCCGGGCTCGACTGCGCCAGAAGCCGAGCCCGGAGGAGGTCGGCCCCCACTCGCTTCTGCGTGGGCCCGCGCCTGCCCTCCGTCCCGCCACAGTTCCGGTCTGCCGGGAGCCGAGCAAATCCCCCTGGGCCAGGGGACTAGGCGGAAGTTCCTCAATGGGAAACTTGATCTGGGGCCTCAAGCATGCCAAGAACCTGAAAAAAATTCCGCACCTGCTGCTGGAGGGCCTGACGATGAATCTTTCGTGGAGCACCACAGCTTTCAGCACTTGGTGGGGTGTTCCGTAGGGCTGTGCCCCTCACCGCTACGCCGGTCGGGGCCCTCACCCTACATACCCCACCCCTCAAGCAGGAGCACAGGTACTCCCTCAGATGCAGGTGTGCAATAGCCCGCAGGACTTCCATCGGGGGGTTTTGCACACAACAACCTCGTTGCAGAGCGTGGGCGTCAAGGGTGACGGGGGTCAGGGCCAAAGGTACCCAGGGGAGTTCGGCCCCGCCATGGTGGGCCGGGCGGCGCCCGCACTGGGCGTCGCGTGGACCAGCCTGCACTTCGCACCCGAATATGCGGCGCCGGAACCCGGGCTGCTGGGCGGAGTCTGACGCCTACAGCGTGGGGAAGATGATGCACCAGCGTTCGGCAGCAAGCAGCTGCGCTGGCTCAACTCCTGGTATGCAGCAGCTACCGAGCCCTAGGAGCGTAGAAGCTGGCCACGCTGTGCGAGTCCTTGGGGCACCAAAGATCGCCCGTCCGCCGGGGTACGAGACGGGTCTTCGCTTTGCGAAGCTTTGGGGTAAACCCCAGGAAGCAAAAATTTGGATTTTTGATAAACCCCGCTTTTAGTGAGTACCCCCAAAAAAAAAAAAAAAAAAAAAAAAGAAAGAAAAAGAAGAAAAAAAAAAAAAAATAATTTTAAGGCCCGGGGGCCCAGTGGTTAGGCACAACCAAGACTTTCAGACGGCAATTTGAGTTCGGGCGAGCCCGGCCGCCGTTGTTTCCCTTTTGGGGAAGGAAACTTCACCCGATTGCCTCCCGGTCGTATCCCGGGGAAGGGCTACGGGTAAATAGAGTGGTGCTCGATAAAAAACCCGGGGGGAAAGGGACGGGAAAACCCCCGCTCTAAAATTTCCAAGAAAAACTGGAAAAACCATGATGCCAACGCTTTGAAGACAGGGGATAAGCCGCGGGGGGGCCGAGTGGTTAGAGCGTCGGACCAAAAACTTTTCAAGAAGGCAATCTGAGTTCGGAAATTTGACACCGGCCGGGCGTTGTTCCCCTTGGGGAAAGAATTTCACCTCGATTGCCACCCAGCCCTGGGTGGCCAAGCCCGCCTCAGTGCTGGTCCCAAGCCCGGGTAAGATAGAGAGAATGATTTCCGAAAAGGTAACACGGGACTCTCCGGGAAAGGAGCTGGGGCCCTACCAAAGTACCACTCCAAAGCATACAACATGAAACTACAAAAGTATCATGCTGTGACCACGGGGTCCAAAAAAAAAAAAAAAAAAAAAAAAAAAAAATTAAAAAATTTAAAAATTTTTTAAATTTTTTTTTAAAAAATTTTTTTTAAAAGGGTTTTGGGGGTTGGGGGGGGGGGGTTGGGGGGGGGGGGAAAGAAAGGGAAAAGGAGAGGGAAGGGGGGGGGAGAGGGGAGGGGGGGGGAAGGGGAGGAAAAAAAGGGGGGGAAAAAAGGGGGGGGGGAAAAAAAAAAAAAAAAAAAAATAAAAAAGAAAAAAATAAAAAAAAAAAAAGGGGGGGAAAAATTTTTAAAGGGGAAAGAGAGGGGAAAACTAATTTTTCCAAAAATTTCCCCTTTTTCTTGGGCAGATTTTTAACTTTTTTTTTAAGGGTTCCGCCGTCGGGGTTTCTGCGAAACGAGAAATTTTTCGTAAAAAAAGGGGAAAAAAGGAATAAAAAAAAATCAAGAAAAAATTTTAGAGAAATTAAACCCCCCAAAAAAAACAAACAAAAAAAAAAAATTTTTTAGTACGACGGCTTTTTTAAATTTTAAAAAATTATGTGAAAAAGCAATAAAAGTCCCAACCCCTTGGGGGGGGAAGGGGGGGGGGGCCCCCTAACCCTGCCCTTTCCCTTTTTCCGGGAAAAAAAAATTTAATTTAATTTATTTTTTTTTATTTTTTTCCAAATTTTTAGTTTTTACTCGGTTTTTAAGAAGAAAAGAAAAAAAAAATATTCATTTTTTTTAAAAAATATTTTAATATCAAAAGTGGTGGGGTTGGGGGGGTAAAAACCCCAACGCACGACACAACCCACACCAACAAACAAACAACAACACACAAACACCACACACACACACAATCAACAGTCAAACCACAACAACACAAAACACAAAAAACACAAACAAACCCACACCCCGCGCGCACACGCCAACACACACAACCCCACCACACTCCACCACCACACAAACACACAACACAACCAAAAACCCCACACACACCAACACACACACACACAACTCCAAAAACACACGAAGACAACACAAAACACACCTACACAAAATCAACACAAAACAATGACACACCACACCCCCCGTAACACAACGAAACAAACACAAACAAGAAAACAAATTTATTTTACTCTAGCACAATCACACCCCCACCCCACCATATACACCAAACTCTCAAAAGCGATTATCACAATTAACAACACACATTTCACACCAAAAAAAATTGTGAACACACCAACTAAACCCATAATAAATATTATATATGACAATACACAACTCCATAACTAACAATACCCATATATAAAATTTTTTAAACGCGTCCCACCCAAACGACATGCGAGTACACATTACAAATCACACAAAACCCCAAAACCCAGACAACCAACACACACTTTCACAGTCACACATCCATAACGTGAACCCCCAAACCTTTCCCGGAACCAAATTGAAAATCTTTGGGAGATGCCGGCTGGAGCGGCCATGCTGGCATCCGACTCCAGCGCGGCAATCGGCGTTCCTGCCAGGAAAACCCCAATGTAAGACCTTGAACCAATTGCCGTAAAGTAGCGAGATCAAACCGCCTTCGCGTTCCCAAGATGAGACAACGACTTTCAGGGATACCCCGCCGTTCCCGGTAGATGCCGCGCAATATGGACACCAGCGATTACCTCCTTCGCAAGTTGCCCAGGGGCGGCGCCAACGCCGAAGCCTGCCAGGAAACAAGCGGCCGGGGACGAACCCCGAAGGAGAACCGTGGACAGCGGGAGCAGCGCTCACCATCGGCAGGCGCCCCCCCGGGTGTTAAAAAAAACCCCAAAAAGATAAAAAAAAGGCCCCGGAACGATTTCAAGGTCGATTTAGGACTTTAGGGATGACATTATGTTCGGATACTAGAAGAAAGTGACCAGAGGGGAGGGAAAATGATTTTTGGGAATAGCGCGACGTCCCGCATAGTTCCAGATGCGGGGAGAACAAGAAATGATGGTGCAGGGCAACAGAGGAAGTATTCAATGGGAAATTATTTGGGAAAAGAATGAAGAATGAAAATTTAAAAGTAGTACTTAGATAGAGAGAGAATGAATAGATTATTAGTTGGATCACATGTTATAGATTGTTGAGGTGATTCCGAGAGTTGAATCGTGAGGTGGGTCGGACACTCGAACATACAATAAGCCCAAAGAAGAAATATAATATGAAAAGTAGAATAGCAAGATTACAGTTTTGAATAAATAACTATATATGAGAGCTGTATGCTTTAGATGAGGGTAGACAAAGGTGAACATAGGAGTTGAAGAATAGATGGGGGAAAGAGAGGGTTGTCGGACAGTAAATTAGACAGATATAGGAAGAAAAATGGTGTTGCGGTGGGTGAGGGGTGTGGGAAGTGATGTGGAGTGTTGGAGGAGGGGCCGCGTGTCGTGTGGTGTGCGGTGGCAAAGAAATAGAGGCGACTTGCGAGCCTTAACATGGATAGACACAAGAGGAAATGAACAGACGGTAATACTAAACGGAGATTTCTTTGAAGTTTAGCGTACAGAAGTAAAGAGTTTATGAAAACCTGACTTTAGTTGCAACCCAAGCAAGAAAAAAAAAAGTAAGAAAAAAAGAAGAAAAGAAAGAAAAAAAAAGATAAAGGAGCGGACCGAGTGGTTTAGAGCATGATAGACATGTAGGGCAATTTTCGGTTATTATATAATTTATATTATAATATATATATATATATATAATATATAATATATAATTAATAATATATATTATATAAATATATATATATATATATATATGATATAAAATGTATATATATATATATATATATAATATATAAGCGGATAATGGTTAGAGCGTCGACTCAAGATTCAGAGTAATTGATTGAGATTAGTAATCCGGCGTTTTTTTGGAAAGGAACTACGATGTGCTGGGCACTGGGTGGCCAAGCAGTGGGCAGTGTGGTAATAGAGATGTGGTGACGATAAAAACCGGGGAAAGGGAAGGAAACAAACCTCAAATTTAAGAAAAAAATCATGAACCCATATCGAAGACCGCGGTGGTGAATGGTTAGAATGGACAAGAGTCCGAGGCCAATGAATTACGATAGAGCACCAAACAAACGTGTAGTGATTCTGACCTTATGCAAGACGGGGGGAAGCGCCCAAGTCAACTTGGCCAAAGCCGAATAAATCAGAGAATATATAAAAAGACGGCTCTCCGGGAAAGGAACTGGGGTACGTTACTCATTCCAAGAGCAACAAAAAAAAAAATTAAATGGTGACCACGGGGCCAAGACAGAACCTACGTTGAAGAAGAATAATATATATAATATATATGTATATATATATATAATATAATATATAATATATATATATAAATATATATTGGTGTGTGTGTTGTTGTGGTGTTGTGTGTGATGTGTGTTGGGTGTGCTAAAATTTTAATTTCCTCCATATTGTAATTAATGATTTATATAATGTACCAAAATCCGAAATAGAATTAGAAGGTTCTAAAGAAAGAAAACAGAACAAAATAAATATATAGAATCGATATAAGAGTTTTAGCGAGTCGATGTTTTATGACTTTTGAAAATTGTAAGCGAGAAGGTACAAATATAAGAAAATCACAGAAAAAAATATTATAAACGCGAAAACAGAATAAAGAAAAGGAAAAAAGGTTTGGTAAAGATGACAAATAACGAAGTGTACTAGTATGTTACTTATGGTAGTTTCAAATTTGGATGGTTACCAAAAATTGCGAGCTACTAGGAGTAATGTGTTGTTTATTTTTATTGTTTTTTGTTTTTTTTCGGTTTTAAAATGTTCTTTTAAAAAGGTCTATTTTTAAAATTATTAAATTTTTTAAAATATAGGAAAATTACAAGGTTTAAATTTTTTTTAAATTTTTAAAAAAAAAAAAAAAAAAAAAAAAAAAAAACGACAGCCCCCCCCTCTACCCGAAGGGGACCTAGTTGCCTTTTGCCCCGTGGAAAACAATACTTTGGGGAGATGGGCGCCAGTCTCTTGAGCGTCTGTTTTCCCAAATAAGTACGTGTATCAAGGGGGCACAACAAAAACGCCCTCTTTTTCCATCAAAGGGAGAGAGAGAGAGAGAAAAGGGAGAGAGAGAGAGAGAGAGAGAGAAAAGAGGAGAGAGAGAGGAAAAAGGGCGGGAAAAGAGGAAGGGGGAGAGGGAGAAATAGAAGTAGAAGAAGAAAAAGAAGATAGATAGAAGATAAAGAGAAGAGAAGAGAAAAGAAGGAGAGAGAGAGAGAGAGAGAGAGAGAGAGAGAAGAGAGAGAAGAGGGGGGGAGAAGAGAGAGAGGAGAGAGAGGGGAGGGAAAAGAAGGAAAAAGAAGAAAATGATAGATAGATAGTAGATAAAAGAAGATAGAAGATAGAAGAAGAAGAGGGGAGAGAGAGAGGAGAGAGAAAAGAGAGAGAAGAGGGGAGAAAGAGAGAGAGAGAGAAGAGAAGGAGAGAGAAAAAGAAGGGGGAAATAAGGAAAAGAAGGGAAAAGAGGAAAAAGAAGAGAAGAAGAAAAAGATAGTAGATAGATAGATAATAAAAGAAAAAAGAAGATAGAAGGAGAAGGGGTAAGAGAGAGGAGAGAAAAGAGAGAGAGAGAGAGAGGAGAGAAGAGAGAAGGAGAGAGGAGGAGAGAGAGGGAGAGAGAAGAGAGAGAGAGGAAGGAGAGGGAGGAGAGAAAAGAGAAGAAGAAGAAAAAGGAAAAAGAGAAAAGAAAAAAGAAGAAAAA
>NW_023643110.1:0-10465 GCF_015228065.2 Penaeus monodon | reverse complement strand
GGGTGTGTGGTGTGGTGTGGTGTGTTGCGTGCGTCGTGTGCGTGCGTGCGTGCGTGCGTGGTGTGTGTGTGTGTGTGTGTGGTGGGGTGCGTTGTGCGTGCGTGCGTGCGTGTGTGTGTGTGTGTGTGCGTGTGCGAGCGGGTGTGGTGCGTGCGTGCGTACGTGCGTGCGTGTGTGTGTGTGTGTGTCTTAGTGTGTGTGCGTGTGTGTCCGTGCGCATGTGTGAGCGTGCACTGTCCACGTATCAGTATAAGCCAGGGCCACTCACCTGGCGGTCGGAATCCAGGAGGAGAAAAGTGTAATAAAATAAAAAGAAGGCCCTGGCGATGGATTCTTGAAAGTGTATTTCCTCGACTGACTGCAGGGTGAGTTAGGGGTCTGTCGTGCATTGTTATTTTTATTATTATTATCATTATTATTATTATCAATATCATCCTTATCATTGTTATAATAATAATAATAATAATAATAATAATAATAATAATAATAATAATAATAATAATAACAATAGTAATAATAATAATGGTAATATATTTTTTCATAATATTTTTTTTTTTTTTTTATAATAATAATAATATATATTTTTTAATGATAATTATTATTATTACTATTATTATTTTCATTAAAATAATAATAATTGTTAATATATTTGTTGTTGTTGTTGCTGGTATTATTGTTAATATCATTATCACCATCAACATTATCATTATAATTGTTAGTATTATTATCTTTTATTTTTGTTATCATAATTATTATAATTACTATTGCTATTATCATTGCTATTAATATTATCATTATTGTTAATATTACCGTCGTTATCTTTATTATCTTTTATTATTATTATTATTATTATTATTATTATTATTATTTATGCAAAAGTTTCTTTAGATCTGCTAATTAAAATCAAACACCGAGTCACTACCAGCGACCTAGGATGATTGACGTTTGAGGCAAATGGAACATCAACAAAAATATGCAGAACAATTACAAATTAAAACATCCAGTCAAGTCAACTCACGAACACAAAAATACTTCAGATCGATAAGGCTCCTCTGAGAAACATACGCTGTGCTGTTTAAAACTATTTTTTGGACTTTTTTGGATTTCCCGGTATTTATTCAAGAAACCTATCAGTACCTTTCTTTATAAGGCCAAGTGCTCCAATTACAACAGGCAAAGTTTTGATTTTTAAATGCCACATCTTTTTCATTCTATTATTATTACTGTTTATTTTTATTTTTATTATTATTATTATTATCATTTTTATTATTTTTATTTTTTTTTCTTTCCATCTGAAAATTTGAAAAAAACCCCGGGTCATCCCAGCGCTAGGGTGATTGAAGTTTGAGGCAAATGAAACACAAAACAAAAAATATTTTCAAACTTCTGCAGTATGCCCCTTCAGTGTAGCAAAAGCAGACATTACTCATTTTCTTTCCCTTGGTCCATTTAATCTTTTTTTTATTGTTATAAAAAGAGGGCCAAAACCGCAGGGCCAGGGGTGGGAACTAGCCTGTCTAGAAAACCTGGCGGATTTCATAAATGGAAGATTAGACTTAGTTCGTCCTGAGGGATCCCCCCTTTGGATCGTTGAGCGCGACGTTTTCATAAACCCCACCCCCCACTCTCATTTCAGAAGCAGGAACATTCAGCCTCACTGCGAAGAAGGGAACCCCGGGCCCCAAATCCCAACGGGCTTTTCCACGCCCCCGCGGGCCGGTGTTTGACGCCCCCCCCCCCCCAAATGAGCCCGTGGACATCACGTAGTACAAGTCTTTTATTATTATTTTTATTATTATTATTTTATTTTTATTATTATTTTTATTATTATTATTATTATTTTTATTTTATACGAAAGTTCCTTAGATTGCTAATTAAAATCAAACACCGATTCACTACGTGACTTAGGGTGATTAAAGTTTGGGGGCAATTTGGAACATCAACGAAAAAACATGCAAAGTATGCAAAAAACAACCACAAATCAAAACACCAGTCAAATCAATTCACCACAAAAAGAACACATCGTTTGAAAAGCCTTCTGAGAAAGTGCTGTGTGTTTAAGACTTTTTTTTTGGTTTTCTTAATTTTGTTTTCCCCGGATTGCCCAAAAAAATTTTATTGTCCCCTTTTTTTTAAAAGGGCCCAAGAGTCCAATAACAACAGGCAAATTTTTGGGTTTTTAAACCCACTTTTCCACCTCTTTTTCCCAGGTTTTTATATTTTGATATCTTCTCGAACACTTTTGTTAGGACTTTTTCTGTCGAAGGGAGTCAATCTATAAACAGGCAAGATTGTTTTTTTGTCCTTGATGCGAATCTGGGATTTGCCGTTAGTATGATCTTGTGAATTGGAAAGTTTCACAAGATTGTAGATTTTTTGCCTCAGAAAAGGCTCGGGGAGGGTGTTGTACCTTTTACCCTGTTTTTTCGAAGTAAAGGGTTTTTGCGATTTTCCCAGTGCGGTACTCCCCACTCTTCGTGTCGATTTTTGTACTCACGGTGTTAAATTGAGAAACCCAGACCCCAAGGGATAATTTTTTAAACCTTTTTTTAAAAACCTACATTTTTGAGCGGGCCTTTGTGCAAGATGTAGTTTGGTAGTTTTGGAAAAAAAATTTGATTTGGGCTGCAAGAAAAAAAACCCTTGTTTCCCTTTTATCCAGAATTTCAACCCACTAAGGGTTTTATTATTATATTATTATCTTTAATTTTTATTATTACATTATTATTAAATTTTTATTTATATTTTTATTATTATTATTATTATTATTATATTTTTTATTATTATTTTTCATTTTTATTATTTTTATATTATTTTTACAAAAAAAAGTGATATTATGTATTTTTATTTTATGCAGTTGAAAAGTATAGTAGTATTTTTATTTTTATTAAGCACTAGTTTTATTTTTTTGTATATTATCATTGTTATTATTAAGTATATTAGTTTTTTATTGTTTTTATTGTTTTCTTATCAATTTTAAAAGTAGATTATTATTTGATTTTAAAATTATTACTATAGCTTTATATAAAAATGAAATGATAATAATAAAAAAATAATAATAAAAAATAATAATAATAAAAAAAAAATAATATAGTAATAGTAATGTAATAGTAATAGAATTAAAGTAATAGTAATAATAATAAAATAATGTTTTTTTTTTTTTTTTTTTTTTTTTTTGATTGCAAATTTTGTTTTATAAAACACGGGTCCTACCAGCGACCTGGGGGTGACTAAATTTTTGAGGAAAGGGAAAACCAAAAAAAACAGCATTCCCTTTTGCGCGGGTTTTTCCGAGTGATAGCAAAGCAGAAAACCCAATTCTACTCCCCCTTGTCCTTTTAAAGTTTTGTTTTCTTTGTTTGTTAGTACAAAATTTTTAAACCGCAGAGCCGGGGGTGGGAGCTATCCCGCTAGGACGGGCGGATTTTGACTAAGGAAGGGGTGGGACTCGCCCGGGGGGATGCCCCCTGTGACCGTGTGAGGGCGACGTTTCATCACCACCACCAACTTTACTGAGAGGAGGATACTTTTTACCCCCAGCCAAGAAGCTGGTATCCCGCGTAACCCCCAAATTTGGCATGCCCGGGCCCCGCGGGCACGGTGTTGACGAACCACTTGGGGCCCCTGTGGACATCAGTAGAGACTAGGTCTTTATAGGGGGGTGAGAGTGATCCCCCCCAGGGGGGATTTTTTATCATTTTTATCATCTTTATTTTATCTTTTATTATCTTTTATGTTTTAATTTAAAATATATTGTTATTTTATGATTATTGTTGTTGTTTTTTTATATTATAACTATACATTATATATTTTTTTATTATCTTTTATTTTTAATTTTAATTTATTTTTGTTATTATCTTTTTTTCAATTGATTTTTCATAGCAGTGCATTTGTGAATCTTTACTTTTATACAGGTCAAAAAGCAAAAAAATCGCAATAATTTTTTTAATGTTTTTTAGAAAATTTTTGATGCGCTGAATCCAAAAAAAAATGATTTTGCTAAATCGGAAAATTTTGTGTTCATTGCCAAAATTGTTTTTTAGGTGTTTTCATACAAAAGGGGATTAGCATTTTGTGGCGGGTATTACGATAAATTTTTAATTTTGCGATGCACATTTTTGCAACAGACTTTTTTCCTTTTCAGATGAATGATATGGTTTCCCAGGTTTTTGCAGAAAAAACCCGGATGTATTCGCTACATCTGCGGCGAATACACCTTTGTTCCTAACAGAAAACCAGTCACAAGTTTCGTAAAGCGTGCTTATCAGCTTTTTTTGGCATGAAACTTGGTGATGGGACAAAGCTTGGGCGCTCACATGCTAAAGAAAGCCCCGAGTATCTACGTCGGGACCCATGGAAAAAAGGAGGGGCTGAAAGTTTGGAACCCTATTGGTTTGGAGAGCCAAAAAAACCATGTCAGGACTGTTACTTCTGCGCTTTTAAATTTGATGGGATCAACAGAAAGAACCGAGCAGCCCAAGTATCTGATTTTGAATAGCAGTCGCCCATACCTCACGTGATGAAGTTCCAGACCTGCCAGAGAATTCCCTGATTAATGACGAAGAATTCTCAGATTGAAGAAAAGAAAAAGTATTTCCCTAGCGATGATGCCGATGACGCTCCGCACCCCTTTTTTCCCAGAAGGAGTAAATGATTTGTCCGTGACCTTAACTTGCCAAAATCACCCGCCGAATTTTTGGCATCAAGACTGAAAGAAAAAAAAAATTCTGACAGTACTCGCATCATTTTACGTAACAGCATCAAAAATCCCTTCGTTTTTCTTGAAAAAAAAAGACTTGGTGTACTGTACAGATGTTTCAAGCTTCTGAAATTTGGTTGCCCCCGTACCAACTATAGAATGGGACGTTTATTGACGCAGCAAGAGACGCTGAAAGCCGGGTGCAAAACGGCAACAGTTTGCCTCTATCCCGTGGTCATCGATACATAAAGGAGAAGTAGAACCCGGGAAGATCTGCGGAAAAAATTTTCGTTATTGTCAGCATGAGTGGATGACTATGTTGCCCTGAAGACGGTAAACTTTTTTTTGGGGACAGCAGCCCGGTTTTCCCCAAGACCCGTGCTTTCTGTGTGTGGGATAGTAGGGCCCCGAGCTCAGCATTACCGAAAAGGATGGTCTCTGCGGGGGGAAGGGGAGCTAGCAGACAAAGAACGTATCAACGCCCCTTGGGGGACAGAGACAGGATGTTTCCCCCCCCGCACATTAAGCTTGGCTTGATGAAGCAGTTCACCAAAGCCTGGACAAGGATGGGGCGCTTCACCACCTGTGCCTGCTTTCGGGGACCAGGAGAAATTAAAAGCTGGCATCTTGCGGGCCTAAAACAAAGTCAGTCATCAGAGATCCAAGTTTGAAAAATCAGGAATAAAGTCGAAGGAAGCGTGGAAGGCATTTGTTCGGGTCGTAAAGAACTTCCTTGGAAAAAGGGCCCAGCAACTAGCAGAACTGTCACCAAAATGCTGACCCCTTCAAAAACGGGATGCAACAGAACATAAAAAATGCTTTCCCCTATTCTCACACATGGACGGTTTCCGAGAATCTGGGATCAATGAGCGACGAGAAGGGGGAGAGATTTCGTCAAGACATGAAGGAGAGGAGACCGGGTATCGGGGAGGGTGGGATGCAGTATGATGGCCCGATACTTTTGGATTTTAAAGAGAACATCCCGCCGTGCACATTCAGGAGCTCAAAAAAAAAGGGAAGTGTAGCATGAAGATCAATGAGCCAAAACATCTAGTTTTCTGCATCGTCTTTATTAGGTCCTGTCAGACAACTGACGTGTTCAGCTTTATCAGTAGAATTGTAATATTTACCAATGAAGCAAGTTGAGCAATACAGATACCGATAAATTTTGCAAATGTCGATAATTTAAAAATTTGGGTGAGAAAAAAAAATAAAAAATAATACGGATGTATAAAAAACACAAAAAAACAAAAATACCGTCAAGTATTCCATTCGTAAAAAAAAACGATTTTTTTTATTCACCTGATCAGTGAAAAAAAAAATAAGAAAAATTAAAAAAAATTTTTTGTAAAACCCCGTGTTATTATTTTTATAAATTTATTTATTATATTTTTATTTTTTTTTTTCTTTTTTCTTATTATATTATTTTTTTTTTTGTTCTTTTTTTTTCTTATATTTTTTGTTATTATTTATTTTTAATATATAACACATATTATCATCACCCTCACTTATCATCAATCACCCCCAAAATTTATTATCATCATCTTTTTTATCATATTTTTCCCCTTACATTATAAATCATTTTCAAAACCATATCATCATCCCTCATTATAAACAAAATCATCATCATAAAATCATCATACATTTTACAAATCATTATCATATCATTTCATTTCCCAAACATTTTCCCTTCATCACTCAATTCATTAAAACCCCACCACTAAAAAATTTTCAAAATCAACAAAAAAATCGCGCGCGAATGGTTTCATAAGATCAAAAACTAATTCCTTGGTTTGTTTGGGGGTTTGTTAAAAATTTTTTATCATTAAAATTTTATCTTTTTTTTTTTTTTGTGTTTGTTTTTTTTTTTTTTTGGTTTTTTACATTATATTTATTTATATAGAGATTTTTTTTGTTTTTTTTTTTTATTATTCAAAGTATTATAAATTTTTATATTTATAAGATTATTATTATTATATTATATATTTTTATTTTTTATATTTTTAAAATTATAATATAAATGATTTTAAATATAATAATAATAAAATAAAATAATAAAAATAAAAATAAAAATAATAATAAGTAATAATAAAATAATTTAAAAATAAAAAACAAAAAATAATAAAAAAAAATAAGTAAAAAATGATAATAATAAAAATTTTGTTAAAAAAACAACAAAATAAAAATTAAAGATAATGTAAAAAAAAAAAAATATAATATATTTAATTTAAAATTATAAAATTTTTATAAAAAATATATTTTATAATATAAAAATTCTTTTTTTATTTTTTAAAATTTTTTTTTTTTTTTTTTTTGTGGTGTTGTGTGGGGTTTGGGGTTGTGTGTGGTGTGTATGGTGGTTGTGTTGGGGTGTTGTGTTGGTGGGGGTGTGTGTGTGTGTGGGTGTGTGTTGTGGTGGGGGTTGGTGGTGTGTTGTGTTTTGGGGGGTGTATGGTGGTGTGTTGTGTGTGTGGGTGTTTGTGGTGGTGTGGTGGTTTTTGGGGTTGGTGTGTGTGGTATGTGTGGGGTGTGTGTTGCGTGGGTGGTGTGTGTGTTTGTGGTGTGTGGTGTGTGTTGGTTTTTTGTGTGGTGTGGTGTGTGTGTGTGTGTGTGTGTTGTGTGTTGTGTGTGTGGGTTGCGGGTGCGGGGGGGTTTGTTTTTGGGGGTTTTTGTGTGGTGGTGTGTGTGTGGTGTTGTGTGTGTTGTGGTGTGTGTTGTGGTGTGTGGGTACGGGGTGGGGTTTTTTTTTATTATTTATTTTTTAAAAATTTTGTTGGGTTTTTTTGGGTTGTTTTTTTTGGTTTGTTGTTTGGGGGGGTACCTTTACAAAGGGGGTTTTTTTTTATTTAATTTGATTGAATTTTTTTTTATTTTTATTCACTAAGTTTTTTTTTTAAATTATTTTTTTATTAATGAATTTTTCAAATTTAGGACGATTTTGGTTTTTTAGTAATGCTTTGGTACCCTTTTTTATTTTACTTCATTTTTTTTATTTTTTTTTATTAAAATGTTGGAAAAAAATAGGACCAATTTTTTCTTTTTTTTTATGCTTTTTTTTTTATTCTTAATACAGTTTTTTTTATCTTTTTTTTATTTTTTCGTAAAAAAAGTAGGGGTTTACTGACTTTTTTCTTTTCTTTTTTTTTACTATTTTTTTTATGATTTTTTTTTTTCTTTTACGAGCCCCGGATTTTTTTCTTTTACCTTTTTTTTTATTTTGTTTTTCCCCCTTTTATACAATTTTTTTTTAAACCTTTAATTTATTTATTATGGACCCTCCGCTTTTTACGGGGAAAAAAAAATTTTCCGATTATGCCGGGAAGAAACCCCAACTTTTTTTCCCTTTTTTTAACAAATTGGATAAAAAAAAACCCTTTTTAATCTTGTAAAAGCTAATTGAAAAAAAAACCCTACTAAAATTTTGAAAAAAGGTTCCCCTGTTTTCTTTTTTTTAACCGGGGAAACCTTTAAAATTTTTTTGAAAAAAGTAGGGTAAAATTTACGTTGAGGGGGGCGGTGAACGAAAACAGATTTCATTTTCCAGTTTTGGGGAGAAATTTTTCGTTGGGGTTTTTAAAGCAGGATAAGTAAAGATTTAAATTTTTATGTTGGGGAAGTAACGATTAAGGGCCCCGTCGGAAAAAGTGAAAATGAAAAGAATGAATTTTCCCAAAAAATACGCAGCTTGTAGAAAAAAAACAAGAGACGGATTTTTGGTTAAGAATTTTTTGTGAATAATAGTTGCTTATAAGGGTCTTTGTTTTGTGGCCCCGTAAACATGAAAAGGTGACGGGAAAATAACCCTGGAAAAAGGGGGAAAAACGCAAAGGGGGGAATTTTTGGGCTGCTCCCCCTGGCCCCGTCCCCGGGACCCGTTCTTTGTTTGCCCCGTTATGCACGGCGTGGAAGCGGTTTCCCCTGGTTGTGCCAAGAAAGGCGGGAAAAAATTTAAAAAAAGGAAAATTATTTTTTTATTTTTCCCTTTTTTTTTGTTTACTTTGGGGGGCCCTTTTAAAACTTTAAAGGTAACCCTTTTATACACCCCGTTTACCTTGTGTTTAAAGGGAGGGGCCTAAAAATAATTATAATAAAAAAAAAATTTTAAAAATAAAATTTTATAATAAAAATATAAAATAATAATAAAATAAAATTATAATAATAATAATAAAATAAAAAAAAAAGTTTTAAAATAAAATAATCATTTAAAAGTAATAAAAAAAATTAAATTTTAAAAAAATAAAAAAAATTTTAAAAGTCATCCCTTAACAAAAATAAGTAAATTTTAAAATTAAAAATAAAAAAAATTTTGTTTAAAAAACCCCCTTTTTTTAAAATTAAAAAAAAATAATAAAAAATAAAAAGTCCCGGGGGATTTAAAATTCCGGGTTTTGGGGGTAGACGTGGGGAAGAGGAATGGACAGCTACCCCGTCCCCTACAAGGGGGGTCCAGCCCAAAAATCCGGGTGGGGTTCCCGGGGGGGGGGGCCTTTCATAGGGGGATCGGCCGGGGGGGGCCCCCCGGGGTTTTCGTCCAAAACAATATACGCAAAATAAAAAGGGGGGGCCCGGCCGGGAATCCATTTTGGCAGTTTTAAAAGGCCCTGCCCCTGAAAGAAAAATGGGGTACCTAACCCGGGGTTGGGGAAAAAAGGGGGGAGGGGAAATGCCCGGGCCCAAAAGTAGCATTTAATTTTCCTCTTAAATTTTTCAAAAAAGGCAAAGGGGGGTCCCATCCTCCCCCTGGGGGGGTTTAAAATTTAATACAAAAATCAAAGTAAACAAGATTAAAAAAAAAATTTTAAAAGGGGGATGATGTTTTATAGGTCAAAAAATAAAAAATAATACTAACACCCAAAAAAAATGGTGTTTTAAGGATATAAAAAAAAAAACGAAAATGTTAAAACAACAAAAATGTTATAAAATAAAAGCGTTGAATAAAAAAAGGGCGATATAGAAATAATATTTTTTGGGTTCCCCAATCAAACTTAATCACCTACGCGAATTAAAAAGCCAAAAAAAAAAAATTTTAAAGTTTTTTATTAATTAAAATGGTTTTTGAAAAAAAAAAAAAACTAATAAAAGAAATTTTTATTTCAAAAAAAAACAGGGAACGGAGAAAGATTAAAAAAAAAAACAATGTCTTGAAAAAATTCCAAAAAAAGGTAAATTAAAAAAAGGGAAAATTTTTTAAAAAAAAAAAAAAATAAAAATGTTTTATTTTTTGATTAAAAATAATAAATTAACAAGCGGAATCCCCAAAAGGGGAAAATAAAAAAATGGTTTTTTGAAGTTTTATTTTTTTATTTTAAAAAGACCCCTTGAAAGGGGAATTAGTGCGGAAAGGATTTAGGGGGACAGCGAAGGGGGATTTAAAAAAAGGGAAAGAAGGAGGGGGAAAAAGGGGGGAGTGGAGAGACCCGGGGTGCGTGAATTTTGAAGAAGTTTTGGCGAGGAAAAAAATTTTTAGTTGGTTGATTTTTTTATGGGGGTCAAGGTGAGGGGGAAGGGGGAGGGAAAAAGAGGGAAAAGGAAAAGGTAAATAAGTGGGTGGGGTTTTGAAAATAATAAGGGTAAGGGGTTGATCCGGAAGGGTAGTTGAAAAGAGAAAAAAAAGAGGCAAAAAAAGGGGGAAAAAAAAAGATAGGGGGAATTTTTAGTTAAAAAAAGGGGGGCGAAAGGGGGGTGGGGGAAAAAATGGTTTTAAAAAAGGGGAAAAAAATGTTGGGTTGGGGAAAAGAAGAAAAGAAACGGGAGGGGTTTGTTTTT
>NW_023643109.1:5000-9431 GCF_015228065.2 Penaeus monodon | reverse complement strand
TATATAAATTTATATATATTATTAAAATATATATATATATAATATATATATATATAATATATTATATATAAAATATATATATAATAATATATATTATATATATATATGCATGTGTGTGGGTGTGTGTTTGTTTGTACAGTGTGTGTTTGTGTGTTTTTTTTTGTTTGTTTGTATACATGCATATACACTAAATATATTCATATGTATCTATAAATCTTTTTGTCCATACACAATAACACACACAGACACACACACACACACACACACACACACGCACACACACACACGCACACACACACACATACCACACTCCACACACACACACACACACACACACACACACATATATATATATAATATATATATATATATATATATATATATATTTATATTTATTTTTGTGTGTGTGTGTGTGTGTGGTGTGTGTGTGTGTGTGTGTGTGTGTGTGTGTGTATGTGTGTGTGTGTGTGTGTTTATAAATATTTATATATACTTCCATATATACATACATACATACATATATATATGCACGTATGTGTATGTATATATATATATATATATTATATATATATATATATATATATATATAATATATATATATATATATATATATATATATATATATATATATAAATATATATATATATGTATTTATAAATAAATATATATAAATATATATATATTTTATATATACATATATATATATATATACATATTATATATATATATATATATATATTAAATACAATAATACTATATATATTATAATATATATATATAATATATATATAATATATATAGATATCATAGTTAATTTTACACACACACACACACACACACACAACACACACCACACACACACACACACCACACATATATATAAATATATTATATATATATAATATTATATATATATTATATATTACATATATATATATATATATATTAATATTATATATAATATATATATATACAATTTATATATATATATATTTCATTTATCTATATATATATATATATATGTATATATATATGTATATTATATATATATATATAGATATATATATATAAGATAGATAATATATATATATATGTGCGTGTGTGGTGTGTGTGTGTGTGTGTGTGTCGTTGATGGTGTGTGTGTGTGTGTGGTGTTGTGTGTGACTGATGTGTGGGTGTGTTTAACATTATATATATTAATATATATATTATATAATATATAATATATATATATAGATAGATAGATAGATAGATAGGATAGATAGATAGATCGATAGATAGGTAGATATATAGATAGATAGATAGATAGATATATAACAAACCATTTGTGTATATATATATTTTTTTACAATTTAAACATTTTTTTAATATATTATGGTAGATATAATATATATATATATTATATATATATATATATATACATATATATAATATATATATATATATATATATATATATATTATATGAATAGATATATAATTATATATATTCTAAATTGCTAAGAAAAAAAATCATGGAAGCCCATGATTCACAGGCATCGGTGGCGAATGGTTAGAGCGTCGGGACTCAAGACTGCACGACGGCAATCTGAATTCAAGGGTTCGGTCACCGACCGCCGCGTGTTCCCTTGGGCAAGGCAACTTCACCTTGATTGCCTACCTAGCTACTGGGGTGGACAAGCCAGCCCAAGTCAGTGCTGTCCAAGCCCGGATAAATAGAGAGAATGATACCTAAAAGGTACCACGGCACTCTCCGTGGAAAGGAAGGGGACCCTACACGTACTCACTCCAGAGCATACAACATGAAAACTACAATTAAGTATCATGCTGTGACACGGGAGGCTCAGACATGAACTACTGTTAATAGGAAGAATTAATATATATGTATATATATATATATATATAATATCTATATCTATATATATATATAAGATATATATATATTCTATTTAGTTATTTACGCACAGAAAACACACACGTACTGAAAACACACACAAACACACAACACAACACACACACATACACACACCACACATAAACACCACACCACACACACATATATATATGTATATTATATATAGATATATATATATATATATCTATATACATATATATTATATATTATATATATATATACATATACATATATATACATGTGCATGTGACGTGTTGCATTTGTATGTGTGGACGTATGTGTGTTGTGTGTTTGTGTGTGTGTGTGTCAGTGTGTGTGTGTGTGTTTAAATGTATTTGTGCTATGGGTATAATATAATAGTCTTATCTGATATATAAATTGAAAATAAGAAAAAAAATAATCTTCAATAATCATCCTTATATGCACTCGTTATAAAATAAAATTATTGAATAAGCAAACGTTAATTTATGTTTCAATGTCGTTAACCATTGATGATCAATACTTGGACATACATGAATGTCAAGTACATGAATGTATATTTTCATATTGTAGATTAACTTCTTCTTGATTCGATCAGTCCTTTACATTGTGTAGTGTGTGGTGTATGTATATATATATTATATAAAATATACAATATATATATATATATAAGATATATATGTATAAATATATGTATATATATTAGATATATATATATAAATATATATATATCTATATAATATAGTATATAGATATGTATTGATATAGATAGTATTATATGTATATATATATAGATATATATATATATTATATATATATATATATATATTATATATATTATCTATATGTAATTTTGTGTGTGTGTGGTGTGTATAAGATAGTGTGTATTGTATGATATATATATCATCTATTGTAGGATATATATATATATATAATTATAGATATAAATATTCATTTATTTATATATGTGTGTATGTATGTATATATCATATTATATAATATAATATATATACTTATATATATATAATGTGTGTGTGGTGGTGTGTACTGTTGTGTGAATGTGTGTGGTGTGTGTGTGTGGTGTGTGTTTTGTGCGTAGGATTATATAGATGATATATATATATATATAATATATTATATATATATATATATATCATTTTCACTTTAATAAAGTATACACTATACTATACCTATTATATATACTATATATACTATATATGATTATATATATATATTAGATTATATATATACTATATATATATATATATAAACTAGATACTATATATATATATATATGTGTGTGTGTCGTGTGTATGTGTGTGTGCGTGTGGAAGTAGTGTGCGTGTGCTGTGTGGTGTGTATGATGATGTGATGTGCCATAGTGTGGTGTGTGTGTGTTGGTGTGTGTGTGTGTGTGTTTGTGTGTGTGCCGTGTGGCTGTGTGTATAGGTGTGTGTGTGTGTGCACCAAACCATCAAACGCTTCCCTTTTTGAGTGTGTGTGATGCGTGTGGGATGTGTGTGTGTGTGTGGTGTGTGGTGGTGTGTGTGTGTGTGTCTCTATGTCGTGTGTGTGTGTGGTTGTGTGTGATGTGTGTGGGATTGTGTGTGCTGAAGTGTGTGGTGTGCAATTTGTGGTGGCTGGGTTTGCTTGTGTGGGTGATGTGTGTTTGTTTGTTGGGGTGGTGTGTGGGTGTGTGTGTGTGTGTGGGTGTGTATGTGTGTGGGTATGTGTTTGTGGTGTTTGGTGTGTGTGTGTGTGTGTGTGTGTGTGTGTGTGTGAGGGTTTGGGTGGGCCAGGGGGGGAGGGTGTGATTGTGATTTGTGTGTGTGTTTGCCTTGTGTGTGTGTGTGTTGTTTGTGTTTGTGTGTGGGGTGTGTGTGTGGGTGTGTGTTTGTGTGGTATATTATATAGACATATCTAGTATGTAACTGTTATATATACTTACTAATGATTTACCTATCTTATATATGCTATAATATATATAATAAATGTTAGTATGTGTATATATACTGCCTTATATATAATGTACTCGTAGGCTGCTTATATACTAGGCTATTCTGGTAAAACTATAATATAAATTATATATTGTAGCTATATACTGCACTCCAGGCTACATTAATAATACCCCTCACACGCACACACACATGAACAACACACACAAACACACACACACAAACACGACAACACACACATACACCACACACACACACACAACATACTTATTCGTTATATATCTCTATATATATATACTCCCTATATTACGTTTCCTGGATAATTCCTATGTACCATTAGTAAAGTGTAGTATACTTTATGATATACTCATGTATGTGTTTGCCAGACGTGGAGTACCGTGTGTGTTGTACAATATTACTCTTTATGCAGTATATGGTAATAAACGTCAATGACTCATCCACATGATTTTACGATGTCGACATGTTCCTGTACATGTTATAGTATATCTATGAGGGTGTGTCGTGTGTGTGTGTGGTGTGTGGTGGGTGGTGTTGTGTGGTGTATGGAGGGGGGGGGGGGGTG
>NW_023643108.1:2500-9432 GCF_015228065.2 Penaeus monodon | reverse complement strand
AAAAAAAAGGTTTTAAAAAAAAAAAATTCTTTTGAACCCTTAAAAATTTTTTTTTGTTTTTTTTACTTGATCCCATATAAATTCGTTTTTTAAACCACCACACACACACGCACACACACACCACACACCACACACATGAAACCAGACACAGACACACACACACACCACCACAACATATAAATATAAAATATATAATATTATTTTAAAATATATATATATATATATATATAATATTGTTTGGTGTGTGTGTGGGTGTGTGTGTGTGTGTGTGGGAACAAAAATAACACAAACCCCACACACACACACACACATATGTATATATATATATTATATATATATATATATATATATATTTATATATTATATATTGTATATAAAGTGTATATATATATATATATATATATATTATTATAATATATATATATTTATATTATATATATGTTATAGTAGTAAATTATATATATATTAATATATATATTTTATTAATATATATATATATAATAAATTATATAAAAACATAAATCATATATATTCCCAAGAAAATCATGGCAACCCCCCCCCAGATCCCCAACGTCCTTGTATATATATATTATTATATATATATATTATATAAAATAATATTATATTTTTTATTTATATATATATATATATACGCGCACACACACACAAAACAAAACACAACACACACACACACACCACACACACACAAACACAACACACACACACACACACACAACCACACACCTAGGTTCGAGCCTGGTCGGGGAAAAGTTGTTATTTATCGAATCAGTGCGGTATTGCATTTTTCCATATATTATATATAATAATAATATATATATATTTATATAATATTATATTTTATATTATATGTATAGTATATACATTTTTCCCAAAGAAAATCAGGGAAAAATCCATGATGCCAACGTTTTGATATATAAAATTAATCATCATCATAAAGGGGGGAACCCCGAGGGGGGCGCATGCCGCACCCCCTTTTCGTTCCCAGCCACGAGGACCCCTCGAGGCGGTCTCCAGGCGGGTACACGGCCCATCTCAAATTCCTCGGACAGGTTCGTGAGTTCCCCAAAGCCATGATTCCTAGGACGTCCCACGGGTCTCCTCCCCGGGTTGTCTCGCAGGAGAAAACCCTGAGGGTCGGGGCGCCATAGGGGGGGAGAGTGGCCATATAGCCTGAGTTGGCGATCCCAGATTAGCATGAAAAGGGCCCATCCCAGTCTCACGTGAAACCCGCCGGGGACACATGGTCCTGCAACTGTACCCCATGACCCGGCAAAGGGGATTTGTTACAAAAGGCATCAAGGCGAGACCCCAAGGCGTGGATAGCGTCCGGGTTTTCGTTTCCCATAGAGCAAAACGGAAGTAAAAGGGGCCTTGAAGACACGCAGTTTGGTCCTTCTGATGGGTACCGAGTCCCAAACGCTCTTTTTGATGAGTTCAGGCTCCGGGCCCAGCCCAACCGTCTACTGACTTCCTGGTCTGACAACCCAGAGATAGGACTCGTCCCAAAGGGAGTAAAACTTTCTGGGACTTCAACGTCCCCCCGCAAGATGGATGATGAAGGGTTCCCAAACACCCCCCCAAAAGTCCTGAATTTTGGTCTTGGCCCGGGAGACCTGGGGCCTAGGGCTTCGGCCTCTTTGCAAATGCATAAAGACCACACAAGTGATCAGATAGGATGGCAACATCGTCGGCAAAGTCAAGGTCTGAGCCCTTAATTTGCCTAGTTTTGCTCCGCACGACTTGGTAGTGCTCTGCCCCATTATCCAGCCCCTACAAGTGTTAAAAAGTGGGGTGCAAGGAAAAAGCCTTGCCTCCCCCCTGAACTAACAGGGAAGAAGTCGACATACCCCCCCCACACTTTACAGCATTTCAGTACCAGTATAGGGGTTTTCTATCGGGCCCAATAATCTGGTGGGAAATTCCCCTGAGCCTCAGGATCTCCCATAGCGTTCCCGATGCCCCGAGTAAACACCTTTTTGGGGTGATGTAGGCTGCGGAACCCCACGACCAAATCACGACGGGTTTCCACAATTACTCGAAGTGCTAGTAAGGGCTATGTGGACTTGCCAGGAGAAACCCAGATGCTCCGGTCTCTGGTCCCTCAGTAGGTGGGCGGACCCGTTTCAGAAGAATGTGGGCGGAATTTTTGTGAGCAGGTAACCCACGGTAGTTGTACAGCCCATCGTTTCCCTTTCCCCCCTTCCAGAGAGGGATGATCACCCCCCTCAGCAGGTCGGGGGGAAGGGTACCAGACCCCAAAAAGGGAGTCAGGACTGTATGCGGCCCGGGGGGGGGGGGGGCTTAGGTTAAAACCCCACCCTTTAGCATTCGCAGGATATCACAACCTGCAGCTTTCCCACTCTTCAGTTTGGGAAAATCGCCAGCCTAACCTGTTAGGGTAGGGGGTTTCCCTCGCGATGGGTGGGCCCGGCACGGGCACTGCGACACACTGCATCCAAGCAACGTTGGAGGGCCACCTAGTACAACTGTTCAAAGTACTCAGCCAACGTTCAAAACCCAACATGATCGAGATGATCCGTCCATCCGCTGATCGGACTGCAGTCTTGGAGGGGGGCTTGGGGTCAGTTCCTCGGGGCTTGGTAGGCGGGGCAAAGGTCTTTTACCAAGAAAGGCCTTCGACCTCCCAGCAAGATTCTGAGGACTGTTCCTTGCCCCTTTCAGCAGTGTCGAGCCTAGCACCATGGAACGACGCAAGACTGATTCCCTTCACCCGACCCTTGCGACACCTTCAGTGGCCTCAATGTCTCCAGGGAGTGGTATTCTCCCTTGTCCTTGGGCGACCCCAAGGGGATCCTTAGTGTTTCGGGTTACGCGTTTAAAGGGACCCCACAGAGCAACGGGGTCCGTCAGGTTGCGGTTTTGCGAATCGACAGGATCCCGTGGTAAAACCAGGGACACTCCTCCCCCCTTGTCGCCAAGTAAACCCCTTAGGGGGCCCAAATGGGGGAGGGGGGTTTTTGAAGGGCCCGCGGGGTAGCACAAGAGCCTATGGTTGGTGCCACAGAACTCGGCATCAGTAAACCCGCATTCGGAGGATCCTCTATCAAGTGTGACAAGAATGTGGTCAATCTTCTTGGCCCACTGTACCCGTACGCGTCCCAAGCCCAGCGATGCGATTTTGGAGCGCGGGTACAGGAGCCGAGACCTCATTTTTGGGACCTAGCAAAGTCCCGGAGAAGGAGGCTATTCTCGCTGGGGATCAGCCCCGACCCAGGGGGGCCGACGACACTCGTAGCCAGCTCGGTCAGAGCCGGATCCCGCATTGAAGTCCCCCAAAATGGAATGTCTCCCCGGGGGCAATCGTTCCCACAGTGCGATTTTGGCGTAGAACCCCTTTTTTACATCGTTTTTAAATTTACATGGTAGGAGCGTAAAGCAAAAAGAGACAAGAAGCAAAAAGCATGCTTCAGTTCAATGCAGATACGCTCATAAAACCGGTGTCACCTCGACTACCGGGGGCTGAAGTCGAGGAGAGGTATGGTACCCCCGGGGGGTGGTGACCTGCTGGGGCCCCGACAGTAGTGGGAAACCCACCCACTAGGGCCCGCTACCGGGTTTTCTCCCTTGAGAGGGCAGCCCCTCAACCCCCAGTCGTTGCCAGGGGGGCATTTGGGGGAGGAGGACTGGCAAGGCCCACCCCCCCCGAGCCGCCCCATACCCAGGGTGGTAGGGGGCAGGAGTTGGTACGAAGCAGAGGTGCCACACGCCGGGGGCCCATAACTCCGTCCCTTTGGGGGCCCCCTGCTGCCCCGAGATCCCCACAGATTTGCCGGGGACCGCAAGGTACCCATTACCCAGGGTGGACGAGAAGGCATGCAGAAGTCTTGATGATGGAGAGGCTGTGACGGCAGGGGGACTTATGCAAAAGCTGCTCCCTTTTTGCATGGGTAGCCAGGGGGGAAGCTGCAAAACGAGAAGGCATGCAAGCACTTAAAAACTATCTAGGCTACCCACCACGCTTCACATCACCCTGCGGTGAAGCACCCACTCAGTATATATAATATATATATAAATATATATATATTATATAATAATTTTAATATATACGCGCACCACAACACACACACAAAAAACACACCACCTAGGTTTGAGTTTTTGTCAGGGAGGGTTTTTTTTACGATATCAGTGCGGTAGCATTATTCCTCTTTCATATATATATATATATAATATATAATTATATATATAATATAGTATATATTTAATTATATGATATATATATGATATATATATGTATATATGAAAGATGGAATAATGCAATACCGCATGATACGATAAAAACAAAACCCCCCCTGACAAGAACTCGAACCTAGGGTGTGTGTGTTTTGGGGGGTGTGTGTGTGTGCGCGTATATATATAATATTATATATATATATATAATATATATATATATATTAATTTTATGGGAGGGTGCTTCACACGCATGGTGATGTGAAGCGATGGGTGGTGCTAGATAGTGTTAAGGCTTTCATGCCTTTCGCTTGCGCTTCCCCCCCGGCTAGCCCCGTGCGAAAAAGGGAGCAGCTTTTTCATAAGTTCCCCCGCCAGGTCACAGCCCCTTCCCTCATCAAGACTTCTGCAGTGCCTTCTCGTGGCCACCCATGGTAATGGGTACCTTGCGGTCCCAGGGTAAATTGTGGGGGATTCGGAGCAGCGGAGGCCCCCGAGGGACGGAGTTTTGGGCCCCCGGCGTGTGGACACACCTGGCTTTGTACCAATCCCGCCCCCAGCCACCTGGGTAATGGGGCGGCTCGGGGGGGGTGGGCCTGCCAGTCCTCCCCCCCCCCAGAAGACCTCTGCAACGATGGGGGTTGAGGTGGTGCCCTTCAGAGGGAGAAAACCCCGGTAGCGGCACGATCAGTGGGGGGTTACACCTATACTGGGCGGGCCCCAGCGAGGTCACCACCTCCAGGGGTGTAGCCTAGCCATCTCCGTCGACTTCACCCGCGGTAGCGAGGGACACCGGTTTAGAGCGTATCATGGCATTGAGACTGAAAACATGTTTTTTCTTTTTGTTTTTTATTTCGGATACGCTCCTACCGAGTATATAAAACGATGTGAAAGAGGCGTTTACGCCAAACTGCATCTGTGGCAGAGATTGCCCCCGGCGAGACATTCGCTGTTTTGGGCGACTTCAATGCGTATCCGGCTTGACCGAGCGGTACGAGATGTCTGTCGGCCCCCAGGCTCGGGAGCTGATCCCCCGCAGCGGAGAAAAGCCTCTTCTGGGGCTTTTCTAGGGCCCAGAAAAGAGGATCTCGGTCCTTTTGGGACCAGCGCTCCAACTCGAAACGCTGGATTGGGACAGGTACGGGACAGTGGAAGGAGATGCCACATTTTGTCAATTTATGGAGGGTCCTCCCGAACTGCAGGGTTTATGGAGTGCCGAGTTTTGTGGCACCAACCATAGGCTGCTTGTGGCTACCCTTTCGGGTCCACTTAAAACCCCCGTCCCTCCCGTGGCCCCCCTAAGGTGTTTACTGGACAGACTAAGGAGGGGGAGGTGCCCGGGGTTCACCACGGCAGCTCTGATCGATTCGCAGAAAAAACCCCAACTGACGACCCAGTTGCTCTGGGGAGTCCTTTAAGCGCGAAAAAATCGAAGCGCTAGGAGTCCATTGGGTACGCCCCAAAGGGCAAGGGAGAATACCATCTCCCCGGGGACATTAGAGGCCATGAAGCGTGTCGCAAGGTCGGCGAATGGGAATCAAGTCTTGCGTTTTCCTGGTGCGTAGGGCCGGACACTGCTGAAAGGGAAAGGAACAGTCCATCAGGAATTTTTCTGAGGAGGTCGAAGGCCATTTCTTGGTAAATGACCTTCGCCCTGCCTACCAAGCCCCAGGAAACTGAACCCCAAGCCCCTCCCAAGATGCTGCGTCCCATCAGCGGGTGGACGGATCATCTCAGATCATGTTTGGGGTTCGTGAAAGGGGCTGAGTACTTTGAACAGTTTTACTAGGTGGACCTCCAACAGTTGCTTTGGGCAAGTGATGTCGCATGCCTTGCCGGACCACCCCCAGGAGGAACCTCCTACCCTAAAAGAGGTTAGGTGGCGATTTTCCCAAACGAAGTAAAAATGCAGGCATTGTGATATCCCGTGAATGCTAAAGGTGGGGTGGGAACCTAGGTCGGGGCTGCATACAGTCCGACTGCCATTGGCAGTCTTTGGGACCATTCCCCTGACCCGCTGGGGGCGGATCACCCTTTGGGAAGGGGAAAGGGAATCGATGGGCGTAGCAACTACCGTGGCATTACACGCTCAGCAACCAGGCAAAAGGTTCTCGCCCCCATTCTTCTGAAAAGGTCCCCAACCCCCCACTGAGGCACCAGAGACGGGGCAGTCTGGATTTACTCCGGCAAGTCCCAATAGACCGTAATGCATTCGAGTAATTGTGGAACGCCGGGGAGTTTGGTCGTGGGTTGCTCGAGCCTACATCGACCCAAGAAGTGTTGACTCGGTCATCGGGAATCGCTAGGGGGGATCCTGAGGGTCAGGGGAATTCCGCACAGATATTGGGCCCGATAGCAAGCCCCTATACTGGTAATGAAAAATGCTGTAAAGTGGGGGGGGTAGTCGAACTTCTTCCCTGTTAGTTAGGGGTGAGCAAGGCTGTGTCTTGCACCCCCACTTTTAAAAACTGTTGGATGGATAATGGGGGAGTACTAGCAAAGTCAGTGCGGAGCAACACTAGGGAATATTAGGGCTCAGACCTTTATTTGCCCACGATGTTTTTCCTCCTATCTGAGTCATTGGGGCTCTTGATGATTTTGCAATGAGGCGAAGCTCCTAGCCTAGAGGTTCCTGGACCCCAAAACAAGATTCAGGGGCTTTGGGGGCCGTTAGGGGAACCGTTCAGTCAACCCTGCTTGCGGCGAGGGCGTTGAAGACGAAA
>NW_023643107.1:0-9432 GCF_015228065.2 Penaeus monodon | reverse complement strand
CGGAAGATGTTTGCTGGGCCTTAAACCCCTGACACAGAGTAAGGCGGTTCGACCTTGGAGGGAAGCGGGTGAGGGTGCACGGGAAGGGGGCCCCTTGCTTCCAGGGGTTTGGCTGGCAAGGTGTTACAGCTGAGCGACGCACCTTTGCCCCCAGGACAGAGTTAGAACCCGGGTGTCGATGCCAAGAGTGATGCGGGAGTAAGGGCCCGGGGGCCCCAACCAAACTTGCAGGGTGTGGCGAGCGGTTGGGCGGAGCCTTGTTGGCCAGGGGAGGGGGTTAGTTACGTGGGGGAGCCAACTTCTCCGATAGGCCCAAAAAGGTGCCGCTGGTGCAAAGGGGGCACTTGGGGGAAAGGGAGCGCCCAGAAGATCGTCGGGGAGTAAGGAGTTGTTGGGGGGGGGCCCTTTGCCTATTCCCGGGGGCCCCTTGGCGCCCCGGGCTGGGGCCTTACCAGGGCCGGGAAGCTACTCCTGGGGCCATGGTGAAAAAAAAGAGACGTTGCCCGTAGCGGCGATGGGGGAGTGGCAGACGGACCGAGAGGGGGCCCGGCTTTTTGGACGGTAGGGCATGCAACAGACGCCTGGTACCATGAGCCAGGTCTTGGGGGCAGGAGTACCCTCTGGGTTCCACTGCCAATCTACCCGCCACACCCCTCCAGAAGCCCCCAGTGGAGCAAAAAAAAAAAGGGCCGCGCGGGATGAAAGATTTTTGTTTCTGAGAACTGATTTATTTAAATTTTTATGTAGTTTCAGTTTAGAATGTCAGAGAGAGGGTCGTCTGCTTGATGGGGGGGGGATAGTGCAGCCAGTGGGTCTTTGTCTCTGTGGAAACATGTTAAAAAAAGGGACCTGGGAAAACCCTGACGCAGGGCTTGAGCGGAGGAGAAAGGGGGAAACAACCCGAGAGACCGGGTGGGTGCTGCCCCGGGAAGACCTGTGTGTCCCCTTGTGACCTGATATAACTTTGTGTTGCCCTCTTAAAGCGTATCGTGCAGTGTGGCAGCGGGTTTTCCCCGTTTTGTCCTATAGAAAAGTGTAGGGGGAAATAACTTGTGAAAAAAAGGGAAAGACTGTCATTTTGTTTTTTTGGGCCCCCTCCCTCGCCACTTGGCTTTTCCTCCCTGGGTTTGGGACGCGTGGTTTGGGGCCTCTTGGAGCTGTTCAGTGTTCACGACCCGTATATAACACACCGTCGCCTAGCCGCCTTGTGTTGGTGGAGAGAGACGAGGGGGGCCGGCGTAACAATTCATTTCATTTTTTCTTGTTCCCCTTCCCCCCCCCCGACCGACCTCATTTCCCCTTCGGTCAGTTGGATGTGGGCGGGTCAAAATACCACTCGCTTTTCCTGTAAAAATTTGGTTGTTGTTTTTTTGCCCTTGGGGATTAACCGTAGCATTTTTACATTGTCATTGGTGACACGTTCTATCGGCCTAAACGGACTTGTAAAGAATTTTATTAAAATTTACTCTTTTTTGGGATAGCGTAGGTTTTCACCCATTGCATACAGGTAGCCTGATATAACCGGGGTTTCTAAAAACGAATAATCCCTCCCTGTTTGAAAGTAGGTACAGGGAAAAAAAATTTATTAGTTCGTAGGCAACTTTTATCCCGTGTGACCCGCGGGTATCCGTTAATTAAATGTAGAACTAGGGTTAAGCAGAAAATTATTCTCTTATTAATCACACCCTTCCATGTTTTGGGTTTCCCCAAGTGACGTTTTTTTTTTTTTTTTTTTTGTTTTTCCCGTTTTTTTTTTTGGGGGGGGTCTGGTTTTTTTTTGTTGGTATTGGGTTCAATTTTTTTTTGAAAAAGCTTGCAAATTTTTTCATGTCCCATCATTAATGCTCATTTGTTGTACATCTTTAAATTTTGAATTCAATGTGGTAGTTGAAAAAATTTTATTTAGCTAGATAGCAAATTTACCTCAATTTTGTTATAGTGAACATAATATTTGCTTTTGGATTATTTCTTTTGGGGGGTCACTCTAATTTCATCACATTCACGTACGTAGCTCACATGCACACACACAATTACTCACTCACAACTAATCCATGAAGAAAAAAAGACTCAAAAACCTTTTATTAATAGTTTTGTTAGTTTAGTCCCGGGCGTAAAGATCTAGATGTATCTCTTTGCCTGATTTTTCAGTCATACGAGTGATTTGTAAGATGTAAAAATAACATTTATTTTACTCTGGTGACAAAATTTTGGTTTAAATAAATTTTTGGGTTTGCCGTTGTCTTTTCCCCTATCTTTTCATTTTATCAGAGAGGTTGGTGTTAACCCAGGCCCTCAGTTTGCTATTACACCCCCTCCCCATTTTCCTTTACCTTTGTAAAAAATAAGAACCAAAACAAAAAAAAAAGTTTAAACAAACATTAAAAACGCAAATTTATGTATATAACCGGCTAGCGGTTTTTAACACCCCCTCTTTTCTTTTGCCTTTCTTTCCTCTTACTATCTGGCCCTTACGTGTATGATCGGGTTTCCCTGACTATTTATACAGTGGGCCCCGACGTAGCCACACGGCCCGAAGGAGGACCCTGCTGCAGAACCGGCACCTGGAGCTGTGAAAAAGGACGTCACCAGAAAACGCCTGGGGTGTGGACAGGAGTTTCCAGAGCAGGTTTTAACCCGTCCTATGAGAGTGGACGGGCGCTGCCTGACAATGGCTGTAATTAGCGAGGACCAGGAACTCACCAGGCAGGTCCCAATCCCCTCAGGAGCTGTGGTGGGCGACGTTGCCGGACGCCCAAGATAGTCAACCCGGGACTTGTAAACGCATTATAAGCCGCCCTGAGATCCCCCCTGCTGCCGGGCGCCTGTAACCCAATGAAGATTACAGGACTGAGGACGAGCTTGCCACCAAGAAGGCCGGGCGAGATCTGTGAGGCATGTGGATGAGGACGCCCCGAGTTAAGCCTGGACGGGGACTACGGGGAAGTTAGACGAATCCGAAGTCAAGGGGGAAACCTGTCGAGACTTTCGAGGACGTGTGGAAAGGGAGAGCAGCCACAAGATGCCCCCAGGAAAACCCCCCAAACGAGACAACCACCCATGTTAGGTCACCTTCGAGGGCGGGGTGTGAGTAGGTGGCTGAGAATGTAGATTAGCAGACGGGATCGGTGACCTCACCTTGCTCCCCCATACTTCCTCCAGCTGCTTCAGTCACTTCGCAGCTGGAAGGTCACTACTTATATGATAATGACCTATTTTAACAGTTCGTGCCCAACCCCAGGGTAAGTCGGCCAAAACCCATCGCCTCAGGCAGGCGACCTGACATGGACCCATTTACCGTTTTCCCCCATAGACATCGTCTCGGTGTTCCTTTACGTTTTTAACTATAAAAAGAGTCAGTGTTATCCCAGTATTACAAGAGTTTCATAGCCCTTTTAATGGTCCCAGGCTAAACGGGGGGTATCCCAGACAGCAGGGGGCCCCCAGAGGTATGGCATCATGGCCCCCCAGGTTTGGGAAACCCCCTGGCGTGTATTACCCCTGCCCCCCAGATACTCATTGGCGCAACCAAAATAAATGGATTTTGGGGGGGGTGCTGTCCCTCCCACCCCAAGTGGGGTGGGCTGTGGGCCCTGTTGGAGGGCAAATGTTGGAGTGCAAGGGGAAAAAGAGTTATTTGCCCTGCCGCATCCCAGAGGCGCCAACCAACCATGACCCCCCACACCCTGCTGACCCCTTATTTTTGGGGCAGTGTCAGGGGGGGTAGCAAGGGGGGGGGTTCCCCCGGAGCAACTGTTGAGGTTAACTCAGGCAAGCTATCTGATAGGCGCTTGGAACTCTGGTCCATGTGGCAGGAGGGTGGTTTACCTCTGCTATCGGGGGAAATTTGGAGGGTTTGGGATTAGGGGGCTCCCCTCTGAGGTGAAAAACCTGGCAACAGCCCGTCAGTATGGGGGGGAGACCATACTGGGGGCTGAAGCAGGGTCATCCCCCTAAGGGATACCCAAGCCACTCCAGCCAACTTCAATCCTCGGTAGTTTGGTAATGCTGGTTTATGCCGAATAAGGGGCCTGAGACTGAAGCATTTTTTTGGTTCAATCTCTTTTTTTGCGTGTCGCTCCTACTGTTTTTTGCAAACTCGAGTAAAAGAGGCGCTCTAGCCAAATCACATCGGGGGCAGACAATTGCCCCCGGCAAGACATTTATTTTTTCGGCAGGTATAGTGATATGGGACAGTGACCAAGGAGTCAACCAAATTTTTGTCAGTACTCAATGGAGGTCCCCAAAAAATGTAGGGTTTAATAGAGTTCCAAGCTGTGCATGCCCATAGGCGGGGTATGGCACCCTAGTGTCCCTTCAAAAACCCCTCGCCCCTCCGTGGTACCTGGGTTTTTTTCATTTTGGACGATAGGAGGAGGAGTGTGCCTGGGGTTCGCCATGGCAATCTCTAATCAATTTACAGAACTTAAAAATGACAGCCCCATTTTGTTTGGGGCAGCCCTTAAAGAGCGAAATACTGAAGCAGGCAGGAGTCCATTGGTGTACCCCTGAAGAAAGGCAGAATTTCAACTTCCGGAGCCCGGGGGGGGCCCAATGAGTGTGTCGATGGCCACAAAATGGGTCAGGCTTGTGCCACTTTGGTCATAGGGCCGGACACTGCTGAGAAGGGACAAGGAAAAAGTTCATCGGGGAAAAGTTGAAGGCCTTTTTTGGAAAAATTACCTTCACCCACCCCACCAACCCTGAGAAAGCTGACCTCTAAGCCCCTACAGATGACTACAGTCCGCTCAGTAGATGGACAGATCATTTGTGAACGTATTTTTGTCAGTTTCCCGGGCCCGATCCCCAAAACATTTGGGTTTTGGATGCAAGTGCTATAACAATCCCTGTGCCAGACCCCCCCATCAGCAAGGAACCTCTACCCTAACAGAGGTTGGTGGTGTTTTCCAAAGCTGAAGTGTGGAAAGCTGCAGGCATAGTGTTTCCCCCTGTGAATAAAAAGGCTGGGGTGAAATATGGCTCGGGCGTACAGTCTTGGGTTGCCATCTAGCAGTCTGGTACCTTTTCCCCCTTACCTTTTGGGGTGTATCATCCCTCTAGAAGGGGAAAAGGGGGATTTTTGGACGTAGCAACTACGGTGGCTTAAATTGCTCAGCATACCGGGAAAGGGTTTTTTCGTCCACATTAAAATGTCCACGTCCACCTACAAACACCAGATACAGAACAGTCTAGATTCACTCCGGAAATCCACAAAGACGTACCTAGTGCTTTCAGTGATTGGGAACACCCTCATAAGTTTTGGGTTTTGGGGTCTTGCAGCCACATCGGCCCCAAGGGTTTTAGCATGCATAGGAAAAAGCTATGGCTTTTAATATATATATTAATATATATATTAAAATATATATATATAATATATATAATTTATATATAAGTGTGTGTGTGGTGGGGGGGGGGTAAATATTATAATAAATATATATATATATTATTTATTATATATATAATAAATATATAATTAATATAATATATATATATATAAAATTATATTTAAAAATTTTTAATTTTGGGGGTGTTGTTTTTGTGTGTGTTTGGTGTGTGGCATGTGTGTATGTGTATATATTGTATATAATATATATGTAATATATAATATTTATTATATATTATATAAAATATTATTAATATATAATATATTTATAGGAGTCATAGTTCTATTTCTGTTACCCCGTGGGCCAAGTGGTAGTTAACGCGCATCCAAAGTCCCAAAAAAAAAAACCACCCCTCAGCGGGGGGGGAGGTAATTTTTTATCTCACTTGTTTGACCGGGAGTTTGTCGCCAGCGACCACGCGGTAGGTCAGCTCCGCCCTTTTCCCCCCTTCGGGGGGTGCCCGACACCCGACGGGTTTTACCCCCTTTTGACATAGGGTGTGTTCACCCCTTTACGTTGTTTTGGGCCCCTTTAGCCCTGTACGAGAGTACCATACCCCTTTTATCTGGTGGCAGCGAGGGCCCCTTGCATCCATTTGGCTGAATATGAATGCATTTTGAAAAAATCCGCTCAACCGCTAAAAGATATGTCGAAGATGAAAAAAAAACGAAAATCCGTGGGCCCCCTTCTTATTTTTTTTTCCCTTCTTTTCCCATAAATGGTTTTAAGCCGTTGTTTTTTTTTTTGGGTTAAAAAAGTTTAAAGCAGAAATGGGACTTCTCACACATTCCCTTCCCTCAGATCGCTTTTTCCCTGTGATGGTATTGATCATTAAACATAATTTTCGTTCGTTAGTTAAGTAATTTAATTTAAATTTTTCTCGTTTTTAGGATTTATGTTTTTTGAAATGCAACGAATTTAACGTGTTTGTGATTTTTAATTTATCACGAATATCTTCATTTTTTCCTACCCTCGCCCCACTTACCGTACCTTTCCTTTTGCTTTGTGTTTACTTTGGGGGAGGAAAAAAGGGTTTTCCTTCTTGACCGACCCACTTTTCTTTTTTTGGTCGGGGCGACGGGAAAAAGGGTTTTTTTATGCCGCGTGGTTCCCTTAATTTTGGTTATTGTTTTGTTGATGCCTTGGGAATTAAACCCTAGCATTGTTACATTGCTTTTTTGGGGACCCTCTTTGGTGCTAGAGCGGGGCTTGTAACGCAATTTCATAGAAATTTATTGTTTTGTTAAGCGCAGGATTTCCCCTATCATAGTGCACAGGATTGCCCAATATTTTCCCCCGGGTTTGAAAATAGGGACAATAATGAAGTTTTTTCATTCGTCGGCAATTTGAGTCGGGTACCCGCGGTTTTCGTCCGTAATTAATTAGGACTAGGGTTTAACTAGAATCATTATTCGCTTTTTAAAACACATCTTTTCACCCCCCTGAAGCGCTTGCAAAGTTTTGGGGATACCCCCAAATTTGTGCGATTTGTAAAATTTATATTCCTTAGGAATTTTGCGGGGGCCCTCCAGTATGCAGACAAAGCAATTATTTATTTCCCTGGTTCGAGTCGCTTCAGTCATATTCGGCATTTGGCTATATGATCCCCCCCTTTAATTAGTTTTAATGAAATTGACATATATAGACCTGTACCTCCAGTTTAGATTTCGACCCCGAGAAGATTTTTCTTGTTTAAAAAACTTTCGATTTTTTTTTCATGTCACCATTCATTTCCCGGTACATTCTGTCGTTTTCATTAATGTTAATTTAATGTGGGGGTTGAAATAATTTTGAATAGCTAACATTATATTTTTCTTCAGTTTGTTTTTTAATGAACGTTAATATTCTTTTTTGTAATTATTCTCTGTGTGAGGACTCTCGCTTTCCCTCCATTCACGCAGCGCACCACACACGCATACAACACACGCTTTTACCTCACTATACACACAAGACAAAAAAACAGACCCTTTTCATTAAAAGGGTGGTTGCCCTTAGTGCGGCGTAAAGTTTTTGGGTTCTCTTTTGCCCCCAATTTTGTCTGTCGGACGAGTGGCCGTACATGATGTACAAGTTACTTCATTTCTTCTTGTGACGACTGTGGTTTAAATAAATCCTCGCGGATTGCCCATGTCGTTTTTCCCTTTTCTACTCATATTACAGAGAGGTTGGTTTCAAGCCAGTCCATGGGATCGCTACTGACGTCTCCCTCTTCTTTTTCTTTGTGAAACTAAACACAAAATGAAAAGAAAAGTCGAAAAATAATTTAAAAAACAACATTAAAAAACAGGCTTTTTGTTAACACCCCTTTTTCTGTTGCCTTTTTTTTTCTCTTTCTCTGGCCTTCGTGTATGATCTGGTTCCCGATATAATTGCTGGCCCCAAAACAGCACCGAAGGAAATCCTGCTCAGTTATGGTCACCCTTTGGGGGCCGTGGGAAAAGGGCGTTAGCGAAGATGCCATAGGGCCCCCAGACCAAGATTTTTGTCAGAAAAGGTTTTAAGGTCCAATGTAGTGGATGGGCGTTGCCCGCCCGGAACCCCGTAGACCCAAGAAGCACCAACAAATTTTTCCACAGGTACCAGTCCCCAGGAGCTTGGGATAGGTGACGTGGCGGCGCCCCGCAGATCGGGCAATTCCCCGGGTCTCTAGCGCGCTACAGCCGCCCGAGATGTTCCCCCGCCCCGACGCCCGTAGATCCAGATAAAATTCCCGGGGGGGGGCGAAGAAGGACCTGGGCGAGATCTGTGAGGACGTGGGACGAGACGCCGCCGAGTTTTGGCCCGGACGAGGGCTACAAGGAAGTCTAGACGATTCCCAAATCAGGGAGACCCGTGCGAGATTCCCCAGGGCGTGTGGACATTTAGGAGGACAGATTACACCCAGTACCCGGGGGATTAGGAAACGGCGAGCAGCCAGAAAATGCACCAGGACAAAACCCCGAGAATGAATGACAGCCAAATTAGGTCACCCCTTTAAGGGCCTTTAGGGCGAGCGGAAAGGTGGCCGAGCAATATAGGATGGCTAGTTCTATTTCTGTTTCCCGGGGGGCCACGTGGGTAGTTTCCACGGCATCCAAAGTCCCAAAAAAGAACCACCCACTCGCAAGGGCAAGGTCACTTTAACTCACCCCGTTTGACCGGGGAGTTCTGTTAAGACCCGACGCGGTAAGGTCAGCTCCGCCCTCCCTTCCGGGGAGTGGGTGCGACCCGCATACCGCCATCCCATAAATAACATTTTTCATGTGTTTTTTTACACGGTTCAAATCTTTGAAAAAAAGAGGAATGCCCTTAACAAGTATAACACCCCTCTGCTCACCATTGTTGAAGGATGATAGCCTTTTTTAAAATTATAATATATGTGTGTGTGTGTGTGTGTGTGTGTGTGGTGTTGGGGTGTTGTGTGTGTGGGGGTGTGTGTTGTGGTGTATGTGTTGTGATTTTAGTATATTATGTATATATATACACACATATATATAAAATATATATATATATATATATTATATATTATATATAAAATTTATATTTTATATATTATGTGTTGTGTGTGTGTGGTGTGTGTGTGTGTGTGTGTGGTGTGGTGTGGTGTGGGTGTTATAGTGTGTATATATATACATATATTAATATAAATAATATATATAATATAATATTATTATATAATATATATAATAATATATGAGTATATATGTATATATATGTACACTGTGTAGATAAATGTATATAATTTAAAATATATATTATATATATTTTATTATAATATTTTATATAATTTTATATATATTATAATTATATATATTGATATATATATATTTTAGTATATATAATATTATATATATAAAATAATATATATATATATATATATATTTTAATCAGCACAACCTATATACATAACTTTGAAATCTGTGGGGTGTGTGTGTGTGGTGTGTGTGTTGTGTGTGTGGGGGGTGGGTGGTTTTTTGTGGGTGTGTGTTTTGGGGGTGGTGTGTGTGTTAGTGTGGGGGGTGGGGTTTTGTGTGTGGGGTTGTGTGTGTTGTGGTGGTGGGGTGTGGGTGTG
>NW_023643106.1:0-9433 GCF_015228065.2 Penaeus monodon | reverse complement strand
CTGAAGATTGACGAGAAAATTTTTTGAAATTTAAAAAAGAGGTTTAATGAAAAAAAAATTATACATAAAACAATAATAAACACTAAAAGAAGGGAACCAATATACATAAATTTTAAAATAAACGATAAAAATGTTTCCGTGGGCTAGCTGGGGGGTTTTTTTTGGGGCCCAAAATGCCCATTGAAGATTTTTTGGCCTTGCCTTGTTCCCGTCGCCCATCTTGGGCGCCCATCTTTGCTATCCCCGTTATCTACGGGGAGCGGAAACCCCACTGACGTTTATCCCTCGCAGGGCCTCGAGGGGGACTTTCGTGACCTTTCCGTTGCCTCGATTAAGCTTGGGCCAAATCTCCTAAAAAAAAAAGCTTAAAAATGTCCAGGGCGCCCTCCTCCCCTCCCCCTGCAGGCGCCCTCCGTTCAGGCGGTTACCTTTCTGCAGGCGTCCCGCCGTCAAGCGGTCCCTCCTTCCGTTCAGGATTCCTCACGCCCTGGTCCCACCCTTGTAATATTGGTCCCCCGGGGGGACAATTTTTTTGTGGGGGGTTTTTTTTAGGATGATTGCTTGGGAGTGGGGTGGTGGGTTGCCAAAAAGGAGGCAGTAGGAGAGCAGCAAGCTTCCCACTACAGCAGTTGCCCGTGCGCGCGTTTTATTTTCCCCGCGCCAACAGTCCCCGCTGGCGAAAGGGCCGCGTGGTGGAAAGTAGGCGACCTGCAATCTCCCTCCCCTAACTGTGGCCCAGTGTTTTTTATAGAGATACATAATTGTGCTTTTGATTAGGTAAGCCGACGAAGGAGGGTAGGTTGATGACATAGGTAGTGTGATCTTTGTGGAATTTGCAATGGCAAGGTTTTTTTTTTGTGAAAAAATCATTTTTTTCAGGCAAAGCAAGTTTTAATACTTTTTTGTTTAGGCATTTTTAACGTTTTTTTCCTTTTATAAAAAAGGGGTTTATATGGTAAATTTTTATCAAACAAAAACATCGATATCGAAAGATAAGCAGGGTTTTTTTTTTTTTGGGGCGTCAGTGGAAAAAAATATTTACGTTTATTTCCTGGCATAAGAGAAAAATCTGAAGCAATAATTTAGTCATAAAAAATAACTGTAAATTACTTATAAAAACCCTTTTGTGTGGGCGCTCATCCCCATAAACCTACGTGGTAGTTTTTTTTCCGATATTCATTTTTTTCCCGAAAAGACAGCAAAGCCGTCTCTTTCCCCATGTAAGGTGGAGAAATAAAAATTTTTGAAAGAATTTTTTTGAATTAGTTTTTTTTTTGGGCGGGCCCTGTTGCCAGATTTCATTTTTTTTTTTGAAAAAAAAAATGACCTTGTGTGACAAACATTTTTTTGATGATCTTTTTTAGAGTTTTTTTGTGTATTGCGAAAATTTCACCACACCGCGAAGTTCTTAGTTTTTTTCAGCTTTCCTATAAGAATCCTTTAGTTTTTCCTCTCCCAAAAGGACTTTTCGAAAAGCTTCCATATGACTAAAGGGCATATACAACACGCCCTTTAATAAAAAGAATCCATAGCATTATACACGTTTTCTAAAACAGTTTTTTAACCACATATTTTTTTTTCCTGGTCTGGAAAAAAAACATATGTTCCCTTTTTTTTAATATCTACTTTCATTCCTAATTTTTTTTTTAGTTTGAATAAAATTTGTCCTTTTTTTTTTTCTTTCGCTGGATCAAGTACAAGGAGTTTTTTTTTCCCTCCTCATTTCTTTACTTGACATTAAAATATATATTATTATATATATATTTTTTTTTTTTTTTTTTTCCAAAGGAACTTTTTTTATTAAACTGTCCATTTTAGAAAACAAAAAATATTTTACAACATTATTTCCATCCTTTAGGCCCTATTGATTTTTTCAACCTTTTCTCTTGTACTTTTTACCTCCTGATGTTATTTGTTTCCTTTATATGCGCCCCTTTACTGTTTTCCAAAAGAAAAAACAGGAAAATGTCCTAAAATGTAAGACGCAAAAACAAAAAAAAAAGGTAAACCCAAATTTTATTTTTTTTTTCCCATTTTGCAATTAAGGACAATTTTTTTAAACCAAAAAAAACAACAAACAAAAAACAACAAACAACAACCAAAACAATGTAGCAAAACTTGGTTTTTTAAAAAAATTTAAACCAAAATTGTAATCAAAACAATATAAAATTAGGAATTTTTTCCGCAGAATGTTCCAATGTTAAAAAAATTTTACTTGCTGTGGGGTATATTTTCGCCCCTTGGTTTGAATATATCTTGCCTTTTGGGCGAATTGCTCTTTTGTTAGCCTTTACATTTGGTCCTGTCCCGCAAAAAGAAAAAAAAAACGTATGAAAATAATTTTTTGCCCTTTTTAGTGTACTCGTAGATTTATATTCCGCGAGGGCTTTAAAAAACTTTCAAAATGGGTTTATTCTAGTGATCTAGAAAGATTTTTTCATTACAAGTAAAAATTTTCCCGCCCTCTTGTCCACACCGAGTGGGCCTTCCCCTGGTTTTAAATTTGCTTCCAAATTAGGCAACGTTCCCTTTTGTCTCCTTCATTTTCCAAACCTTGTTATTAGGTGAACGGTGATTTAGGGAAAAAATTGTTTTGAGGCATGTAAGAGAAGGACCAGCGAACGAAAGGGATAGTAAAAGACAGAGGCAGTTTTTTTTTTTTTTAAAAAAAAAAAATTTAAGCAATTTTAAAGGAAAAAAAATAAACGAAAGGGAAAAAACAAAGAGGTTTGGGGGGCAGTTTTTTTTTTTAAAAAACTTTTAAAAAAAAAAAAAATTTAAAATTTTTTTTAAAAAAAAAAAGGGAAGAGGGGAAATAAAAGGGGAAAAAAAAGAAAGGGAAAAGAAAAGGGAGGAGGGAAAAAAAAAAAGGGGGGGGGAGGAGGGGGAGAGGGGAGGAGGAGAGGAAGAGGGGGGGGGGGGGGAAAAGGGGAGAAGGGGGAGAGGGGGGAAAGAAAAGAGGAAGGGGGGAGAGGAGGAAAAAAAATTTTTAAAAAAAAAAAAAAAAAAAAAAAAAAAAAAAAAAAGGGGAAATTTTTTTAAAAAAAAAAAAAAGGGAAAAAAAAAAAAAAAAAAATTTTTTGATTTTTTAAAATTAAAAATTAATTCTTCTTTTAAAAAAAAAAAACCCCCAAAAAAAGCAAAATTTTCAAAAAAAAAAAAAAAAAATTTTGGGCATTTTTAGGGGAAAAAAAAAAAATTTTATTTTTTTTTCCCCATTTTTCAAAAAGGGCCGGTTTTTTAAAGGGGGGGGGAAAAAAACCCAGGGGGGGTTTTTTTTTTTGAGTAAAAAAAAAATTTTTTTGTAAAAGGGCCGTGGGAAAAGGTTTTTTTTTTTTTTATTTTTTTAAAAAGGGGGGAAAAGAATGCGGGGAGGGGTTCGATTTAAAAAAATATTAAAACGGGACTTTTTTTTCATCCCCGTCGGGAAGAAAAAAAACGGTTAACGGGGGGTTTGGGGGGAAAAAGGGTTTTAAAAAGTTTTTAAAATTTTTTGAAAAAAATTTTTTTTTTTTTAAAAAAAAAAAAAAAGGCCCCAAAGGGTTGAAAAAAAAAGCTTTAATTTGGAAAAAAAGGGGAAAGGTTAGTGGAATTTTTTTTTTGGAGGCTTTTGGAAAATTTTTTTTTTTTTTGGTTTGGGGCTTTAAATTTAAGCTACTTTAAATTTGGGGGGGGGGACACGGGGGGGAAAACGTAAAGATCCTTATCTTTTTTTTGGTAGAATAATTCCCCTTTAAAAAAAGGGGGAAAAAAACGTTTAGGGGGAAAAAAAAAAAAACCCATCTACCCCCCGTTGATGAAAAAAATGCGTTAGAACTTTTTTTTTTAAAAGCTTTTTTCAGATGAAAAAAAAAAAAACCATTTTTTTTTTTTTTCCAGTTATGATGGAAAACTCCCTCGGGTTTAGTCGTAATAGGAACGGCAAATTTTCTTTTAGGGCCCGGGAAAATCTTTGCAAAAAAAAAAACCCCATTACAGCAATGAAGGGGAAAAAAAAAAGCAAAGGTTTCACCAGAGGGGAGGGGGCGGTGCGGTATTATCGCCCCCAAAGAAAAAAAAAAACCCGCGACATTTTTGGGGCCCCACTGGGGGGGGGGGACCTGCTGTACCTTTTTTTTACAAAAAAAAAAAAATTTTACCAAAAAGGGGCTCATGAACAAATTAAAAAGAGCGGGGAAAACTTGAGCCCCCGGAAAAAGAGATTTTTTCGTACTAACCCAAATTCCGAAAAAAAAAACAGGTTTTCCCAAAAAATTTTACAAGGGCCCAATTCCTGGTTTTTTTTTTAAAAAAAATGGCAAACGAATGGGTTACAAGCTGCCGGGGTTTTTTATTTTTTCCCCGACCAGGGGGGGGGGGGGGGGGGGGCATGATTTTTCACCCTTTAAAAAAACCCCCAAAAGGGGTTTTTTTGTTTTTCCCCCTTTTTTTAAATTTTTAGGGGAAAAAAAGGGTTTTTTTGCTTTGCTTTTTTACTTTTTTTTTTTTTAACCAGCTTTTTACGGGAAAAGTTGGGTTTTTTTTTTTTTTTTAAATTTTTTAAATTTATTTGGTTGTTCTTTCGAAATTAAAAAATTATTTTTTTGGGGGGCTTAATCCCGGGAAATTCTTTTTTTGGGTTAAAAGCAAAAATGATTTTGCTTGGATAAAAAGTTAATCAAAAAAAAAGTTGGATTTTGGGGGGCCCCTTTTGGGGGGACTTTTTACCTTTTTTTAAAAAAAAAATTTTTTTTTTTTTGGGGTTTTTTTTTAATTTGCGGTCCCAAAAAAATTTTTTTTGGGGGGGCAAAAGGGGGGGGGGGGGTTTTCAAAATTTTTTGGGGTTTTGGGGGGGGGGGGTTTTGGGGGATATTGGGGGAAAAAAAAATTTTTTTTCCCCAAAAAAAAAAAAAAAAAACCCCCTTTTTTTTTTTTTTTTTTTTCCCCCTTTTTTAAAAGGGGGGGAAAAAAAAAAAATTTTTTTTTAAAAACCATTTTTATTGGCTTTAAAAATAAAAAAAATTTTAAAATTTTTATTTTTTTTTTCCCTTTTTAAAAAAAAAAAATTTTCTTCCAAAAAAAAACAACCCCGAAAAAAAAAAAAAAAAAAAAAAAAAAAAATTCCCCTTTTATATATTTTTAAAAAAAAAAGGGGGGGGGGGGGGAAAAAAAAAAAATGGTTTTTTAACCTTTCCAAAAAAATTTTAAAATTTTTTTTTTAAAAAAAAAAGAAATTTTCCCCACAGGGGCCCCAGTTTAAAACAGTTTTTTTTTTTTTTTCCACCCCTTTTGTATCGGAGGAGGGGGGAGATGTTTTTTTTTAAAACAGGAAGTTACAATTTTTTGGCATTTTTTTCATTTAGGGGAGTGTATGCTTTTTTTTTTCCCATTTTTTCGGGAAAAAAAACCCTTTGGGGTTTTTTGGAAATGGGTTTACATTGGGTCTTTGGAGGAAAAAAAATTACCCCAATTTAGAGTTTTTTTTTTTTTATTTGTGAAAAAAAAATGGGCTTTTTTAATAGAAAACTTAAATTATAATTTTTTTTAAAGGGGGCGGGGAAAAAAACAAAAAACTTTCTTCCCCAGGGTGGGGGGGGAAGGGGGGTTTTCTCCTTTTTTTTAGGGGGGGGGTCGGGTTTTTTGGGAGGGGAAAAATTGGGGGGGTTTTTTTTGGGCATGTAGTTCGGGTTTTTTGATGCCCCCAAAAAAAAGGGGTTTTATTTTTTAAAAAAATATATTCCCCTTTTTGGGGGACTACTTAAAATTTTTAATTTTTAAATTAGGGTTTTAAAAAAAAAAATTATCCATAATAAAAAAAAATATTGACCCGAGTCCCCAAAAAATTTTTTTTATTTTTTTTTCCCAAAAAAAAAAAATTTTTGGGGGGGATAAAAAAGTTTTAGGGGGACCCTTTGGGGTTGGAATGTTCCAAATTTTAAAATTTTTTTAAAAAAAGGGAAAACCCAAGGTTTTAATTTTTTTAAAAATATTTTTTTTGGGTTTTCCCCAAAAAAGAAAAAGTTTTTTTTTTCGCTTTTTGTCTTCATAGAATTTTTTGGGATTCAAAAATTTTTAATAAAATTCCTTTGAGGGGGCTTCAGTAAAAAAAAAAAAAAAAAAAAGTTAAAAAAAACAGGTTTAAACTAAAAAGTTTGGGGTTCAAGTCTTTTTGCTCCCAAAACCGGCAAACCGGGAAAATGGAAAAAAAGGGGGGGGCCTTTTTTTGGGGAAAAAGGAGTTTTTAAACCAAAAGCAGGGGGGAAGAAAAAAAAAAAAAAAAACCCCTTTTTCACAATTTTTTTTTGGGGAGATGTTAATTGTCAAAAAAAAAAAAAGGTAAAAAAGGGGAAAAAAAACTGTAGGAGGGAAAAATTCAGGGGGAAAAATAGGTACTGGGGAAAAGGGAGGGGGGGAAAAAAATTTAATTTGATCGGATACATTCCTTCGAAAAAAAAAAAAAAAAGGGAAAAAAAAAATGGACAAAAAAAAAAAGGGGTTTCCCCCCTTGACATCGAAAACAAAAAACTGAAAAAAAAAAAATTTATGGAAAAATTTTTTTAATAATTTGGGGGAAGGGGTTTTGGGGGGGCCAGGGGGCCCCCTAGGGAAGGGGGTTCAAGGGCCAAAAAAATAAAAATTTTAAAAAACACCTTAGAAAGGGAAAAAAAGGGGGGTAAAAAAAAAAAAAAAAAAAAAACCGAACCCAAAAAAATTATCAAAATTTTTTAAAAAACCCCCCCAAAAAGGGGCGACAAAAAATTTTAAAAAAAAAAAAAAACCCCCAAAAAAAACGGGGGACTTTTTAAAAATTTTTAAACGAAAAAATCTTAAAAAAAACAGGGGGACCAAAAAAAAAAAAAAAAAAACAGTTTTTCAGTGGACATAAAAAAAAAGGGGGAAAAAGTTTGCACTTGAAATTTTTGGGGCCCGAAACGTAAAAAAAAAAAAAAAAGGCCCCCAAAAACAAGCTCTCGGTAAAAAAAAAAGAAAAAACTTATGAAAAAAACAAAAAAAGGGTCAAAAAAAAATCGTAAAAAAAAAAGGGGGGGGGGGCCCAAAAAAAAAAAATTATTTTAAAAAACAAAAACAAGATTTAAAAAAAATTAAAAAAAAAGGGAAGGGGGAAGGGGAAAAAAAAAAATTCAATACTCAAAAAAAATAAAAATTAAAAAAAAACCAGTGATTCCAATTTACTAGCTTTTTTTTAAAAAAAAAAAAAAGTAAAAAAAGGAAAAAAAATTTGGGAAAATTGGGGGGGAAAAATTGGGGACTGTATTGCAAAAAAAAAAAACCCAAGGGGGAAAAAAAAGGGGGGCCCATAAAATTTGGAAATGAAAAATTTCCCATAAGAGTGTGGAAGGGGATTTTTTTTCCGGGGGATTTAAGCGGAAAGAAACGAACGCTAAAAAATAAGGGGGACTTTTCCGGGGAAAGGGATCAAAAAAAGGAAAAGAAAAAAAAAAAAAAACCCCCAAACTTAAAGGGCATGAAGGGGGGGGGGAAAAAAAAGGCACCGGGGGGGGGAAAAGGAGGGGGGAAAATTTATATAGACCCTTTTTTAAAAAAGTTTGCAGGGGGAAAAATTGCATAAAAACAAAAATTGGAAAAAAAAAAACCATTTATTTTTGATACAAAAAAAAAAAGGGGGGGGGACAAAAAAAAAGGAAAAAAAAAAAAAAAATTTTTTCCCGGAACCAAAAAAAGGGCCCTTTTCTTTTTTTATTTACCAAAAAAAACTATTCAAAAAAAAAGTCACCCCCAAAAAACCGCATCTTCCCGGGTCCTGGATTTCAAAACCGGGGGCCCCTGGGGGAAAAAAAACCCCCAGGCTTTTCCGCAGGGGGGATTTCAAAAAAACAAAAAAACCCCCCCCCCGCTCCCCCCCCCAAAAAAAAAAAAGAGAAAAAAAAAAAAAAAAAAAAAAATAAGAAATCCCTGGTTTTTATGGTATTCATCTTTTACGGGGGGAAAAAAAATTTTTTGAAATTTCTGTTTTAAATTACCAGGCAATTTTACTAGAAGGCTACCCCAAAGACAGGGGGGGGGGAAAAAAAAAAATATTTTTGTAAAAAAAATTGGGGGAAGAATTTTTAACGGGGGGGGGGGGCCCCAGCCAAAAACCCCATAAAAAAGCCTCCACAGGGGAAAAAACGGGAAAAAAAAAAAATATCAATTAAAAAAAAAGGGTTTTTTTGGGGGCCCCGGGGGGGGGGCGATACCTTCCCCCCAAAAAAACTTTTTTCCCCAAAATTTTGTCTTTGGGGAAAAAATTTTTTTAAAAAAAGAAGGTACAAGGGAAAAAAGGGGGAAAAGGGGGGTAATCAAAAAAAAAAGGGCGAAATTTTACCTAAAAAAAAAAAAAAAATTTTTAGGATTTTTGGTTTTTTTTTCCAGGGGGGAAAATGTAAATTTGGAAATTTGCGGGAAAAAAAAAAAACTAAAAAACCCGTCTAAAAAAGGGGGGGAAAAATTTTTCACACTTAGGAAAAAAAAAGGAAAAAAAAAAAAAAAAATTTAAGATAATGTTCGACAGTAGAGTACAATTCGAACAGATACATGCACAAGGCGAAAATGTTAGAGGTAGTGGGACAAGTATACTTACCTAGGGTAAATCTGGTGCAGGACAAACACATCTAGCGAAGAGGAAAAATTTGGGCGACCACGGGCAGTCTAGGGCTGGAGCGCCTTCGGCAGACACAATAGGATACTAAGGATACTATAATTTAAAAAAAAAGAAAAAATCTTTAACCAATTTCTTCCTAACCCAGTTATGACTTTTGGATCAGAAACAGGGGGCTACAACCTTATTTACTGGAGAGGAAAACTAACAAGTGGTCCAGAGAGGGATTGGAGAGGTTGATGCTAGGAATTAGAGTTCGGATGAGGGCGACGTGGATCAGGGAACAGACAAAAAAATTTGGAAAAGAATTTTACTTTGGGAGCATCAAAAAAGAAAAACATGGCAATGGACAGGTCATATACATCAGAGACAGAACAACAGATGGACAAAGAAAAAATAAACAGACTGGGATAATATAAAGGTAGAATAATATAAAGAGGCCAAGGGACCAGACCAGTGACAAAGATGGCGTGGGCGAAATAAAAGAAAAATTAGGGCCAAGACTGGAAACAAAAAAAAACAAAAAAGCCCTATGTCCTGCAGTGGATTGTCTCAGGCTGATGATGATGATGATGATGATGATATGATGATATATATATGTATGTATATGCTCCTGCTGGTAAAGATTCGTAGATGAAAATAACTGGAGTCATATCTATGAAGATATTAGATGATAAGAATATTCTTTTAGCAGTGAAGTAGAGTGGGTCATCTATCCCCTCCCATTTAAATATATATTATTATAATATATAATATATATATATATATTTTATATATATATATATAATATATATATATATTATATGAAAGATGGAACAATGCAATGGACATCTC
>NW_023643105.1:0-9434 GCF_015228065.2 Penaeus monodon | reverse complement strand
ACACACCACACCCCAACCACACAAAAACACAAAACCACCACACACACCCACACGCACCAACACACACACACACCAACGCACCAAAACATTATTACATGATAAGTATATATATCATGTTTTGTGGGGTTTGTGTGTGTGTGTGTGTGGTGTGTTGTGTGTGTGTGTGTGTGTGGTGTGATGTAAACTAGTGTGTTGTGTGTGTGGGGTCTGTTGTGATGTAAATTTGGTGTGTATGTATGTGTGTGGGGTTGTTGGGATGTGTATGTGTGTGTATGTTGGGGTGTGTGTGTTTTGGTGTGTGGGTTGGGTGTGGTGTGTGTGTGTGTGTGTGTGTGTGTGTGTATGTGTGTGTGTGGTTATTTTATATATATTTATATATTATATATATATATATAGTACATATATATAGTTGATTGTGTACACATAGACCACGCACGCGCCCACACCCACACCCCCCCACACACCCAAAACACACACACACACACACCAACACAAAACACACACACACACACATATATTTTATATTCTCCGCCACCACCGCTGTTTTATTTAAAAAAACCGGGAAACTGATCTCTTCCAAGTTAATTAATCATTATTATAACAAAGTGAAAAATTGATTTGAAATATATTCCATATATATTGAAACGAAATGTTCTTTATAAAAAAACAATGATAATAACTGACAACCCTTTCTCCGTAACCATCTCTTTAACCGCGTCTCTCAGACCATTCAGGAAGCGACCCGGGTCACCTGCCCAGTCGCTCCCCTTGCACGCATCAGCATCACGTGATCGTACCTCGTACGATTCCCGTCATCACGGTTTTTTCCACTTTTGTCCAGCACCCGTGATTTCCTTCTTTTTTTACATTCGTGGAAGATTCCTACTGTCTCTATCTATATATATATACAGATATGTATATATACACACATACTGTTTGTGTTGTGTGTGTGTGTGTGTGTGTGTGTGTGTGTGTTGTGTGTGTGTGTGTGTGTGTTGGTGTGTGTATGTGAGTATGTGAATGTGTGTGAATGCGCATATATGTGTGTGTGTGTGTGTGTGTGTGTGTGTGTTGTGTGTGTGTGTGTGGTGTGTGTGTGTGTGTGTGTGTGTGTGTGTGTGTGTGTGTGTGTTATATATAGTGATTGTGTACACATAGACGCACGCACGCACACACACACACACACACACACACACACGCACACACACACATACACACCCACACACACACACACACATACATATATATATATGTATATATGTATATATATTTCTCAATATACTAGCTAAACATTAGCTGTATTTAGTTCATCAGATAGATTTACCTTTTTAAATCTAACCAACATTGTTCAACCTGATCAACCATTTTAAACAAACCCTTTAGTATCACCATCTGATATATTCCTCAGAGATTTGAATCACTTATCACCAAGTCTACAATTTTTCTTGGGTTACCAATTTGTCATCCAACCGCTTAAACATTTCATCATAATTACCCTCCGAGCCCTTTATTGTCTGGAGTGCCTCCCACCTAAACACATTTTGAGTGCGTATGGATCGCACCATATTTCACTTTGAACCAAGTTCTTATAATCCTCTTTAAATGTAGGATACTCTCTTAAATTACCTTCAAACTTGGAGGTTCAAATCTCTTTACCTTAACCTTTGGTTTTGTCTGTTGCCTTCTTCTCATTATTTGTCTGAATATCTTAGTACCAATTCATTCTTTAAATCTTTCACTATCTAAAATATTGTTTCAGCCTCTTTTCCCAGGTTTTTATCTTCTAATTTATCCTCATTATCAGATATAAATTGTATCAGTTCATCATTCTTACACTCTAAACACTTAAATGCCTCTATTACTTCCTCATAATTATCTTCAAAACTAATAAATCTCACCTCTGTTATTCCTTCTTTACATAAATTCCCTTTCCTTTAAATTTCCTTTAGCATTTCCCCCCTTTTTTTTTTGGGGGGCTTTGAGGCCCCCTTGAAAAACCCAGGCGATGAAGTTAAAAATGCTGGGAATAAAGGGAAACCCTCGCTGCACAGTCTTTTTTTGGAGAAAAGTTTCAACCGAAAAGATATTAGTAATACAATTGGCATTTTTAAACTTTAAAAATTACCATAAATTTCGGGAAAACAAAAAAAAATCTCCTATTTTGCGTCAAAAAAATTCATGCTTTAAGAATATTAATGCAACAAATTACCCCAAGTATACAATACTGATTATCTCCCTACAAAATAATGTAAATGCCTACAATCTGCGACGTAAGAAAATAATTGCCTAAAAATTCCAAAATCATCATTGTACTTTTCATTGAACTCCTTCAAGGGCCCCACCTATCACAAAAAAAAGATTCCCATATTCCCGTCCGATAATTCATTACGGCACAAATCCAATCCACAGCCCTTGGACATCCCCTGATAAAACGCATTAAAATTAACACCCCAATTATGGCCACGCCAACACAAAAAACCATTCCCCTGTATTTATAAATTTAATGGGAATTACCCTCTTCTGAATTAATTTGAAACCCTCAATACCCTTAAAACATCCTTCATGAGTGTAAAACGTGCCCAAAACGCCCTTCTGTAAAAGGTCGAAAAAAAAATATTCCCTGGAAGTGGATTTACACACGGGCCTCAACCGCACAGCAACTCATAGGGGGCTCGGGGGTTAACAAAAAACCTCGAGATGTGCAACGTAAACTCCCCGAATTTAAAAAATAAACATAAAATTCTTATTTTTTCATAACCTATCTAAAATGAACACCCCCCCCTCCACATTGACTACCAGGGAAACTAGATTACTTGGAAAAGGTCATTCTTAAAACTGTTTCTTTTGGAAAAAGCATTACTATTCTATTAACGATCACACATCTATCCCCCACACCAAAATACCTTTCCCATCCTTTTTATTTATACTTAAACAACTTCACGAACTTTTCCTCTCGCCCTGGTCCCCCTAATTATTTGGCCAGTTCCTGTTCCCCTTATAATATCACTTGCACAAAAACAACATCTCCTACTTTCACTTTCCTTTTGGGTATGCCATTTCTGTTAATCACTTGGGGAAAATGTCCTTTGCCACTTTTCCCAAAAAAAAATTTTTAATATTTGGATAAACCTAAAATCCCTTTTATGTTTCCCCATAAATTTCATAAACCCAATTGGACAATGACAGCTGATCGCCCAAAGTAAAAATCATTTGGGCAGAGATAGTACCAAATTTCCCAAACTAAACCGGTTTAACCCTTTGGTCTTTTTCTTTAAATTTTGGAAATACAAAATAAAGCATCTGTAATTCTCCAAATTTGTAAGATCTCCAACAAACACAAATGCTCCTTTTGACGTTTTTGCAGGCTTACTTACCCATTATACCAGGTGCATCACTTGGCATTTTGAAATCCGTCACACCCTCTTTCTCCCAAGGGTCTTATTTCTCTACTGATATTAGCTGATTTCCCCCTATAAAATAAAATTTGGGGGCCCCCTAATAGCAATGAATCTTTGAAAAGGGTTAAGAAATCATCAGACTATCCCCCTACAAAATCCAATAAACTGCTCTTTCCGCAATTAAAAATTTTCCCAAATCTTTTTCCATAGTTCTCTTTTTAACAAAATCTCTTATTTAAAGGGGCCCCCAAAAAAATCTCGCTGTATGTAGAATGGGGAGCAGGTTTCATCCTTTCTCCCTCATTTGACCCATGCATTGATTTTCCCTTTTTTTTTTTAAATTTTCTGCATGTTACACATTTATTTTTATGGTTTTTAAAATTTTTTCTAGCTCCCGGGGAACCCAGAATTTCCCTCTGAAAATTTTACCAAATAGTTTATACCTGCTGATCTCTTTATGTAGACGGATATGTACAATCTAGAAACAGATGTTTTTGGGTTATTAACATAAAAATTTTTTTTGATTCCAATTGTCTTTCAACCACTTAGAAATTCTTTTGCCCTACATATAATTCCCCTTTTAACGGGCCCCAAATTTTGAACCTTTTGTTTCCAATCATCATGCTTTTTTGCTTTTCCCTTGCCCAAATATTTCTGCATCTGTAACCCTTTTAAACTGGGGGGGTTTTTAGAATACCTTTAAAAAGATTTGTTTTGATCTTCTTACCCTAAAAATGTAATCTCAAAAATTTGTATAGTCACTATCCTATTAACTCCATTAATTGATCCCCAAAAATTCTCATCTTGCTTTATTACCGTCAGGGTAATAAAAATTCTGTCATTTAATCATCCTCACAATTTTGCCTAGGGGCCATCTTTTAGTTGGTAAGTTAAAACTTGGTCCATTTTGCCAGTCAATTCTTTTCCCCAATTTTTTTGGGTTTGCAGGTTAGAGGTCATGTCTGCGATTTCTGTGTTAAATCCCCCCCCCCACCTTCCTTTGGGGTCTCTTGATTTGTATCTCTGCCTTTTGGCTACTGCAACAAATTTTGAATCCTTTTACTCCCCTTTTTGGTTTGTGATTACAATTGTGGGGGTCAACTTTTGGGTAAATTGCCTAAAACTTCCTGAAAACTCCTTTATATAGATTCTCTTGTCTAGCAGCCATAAAACTGCACATAGTTCAACCGGAAGGGATTTTTGTTCTTTGGGTCAATCTTTTTTTCTAGCTGCTATAAATGTGACTCAAATTCATGTCACCTTTTGCCACTCACATATGCACAAGTCCGTATGTTGCATCTACCACCCCGAAAAATTATTGGGGTTTGGTTTACCAACTACTTTAAAATGGTATCAGGATTTTTAAAAAGTCATCTCTAAAACTATACATTCCGAAAAACTCTTCCATTCCTTAACCATGGAAAATATAAAGGGGATCATCCCATTTGTTTCCGCCATTTTTTCGATTCATTCGGGAAAATCACGACCCTCATAAAAATTTTCGCTTGAGCAAACTGGTACAGAAAACCCAAAATGGATCATATAGGGAAGAAATTTCCCAATTCTTTTCGGGTTTGTCAAATTTCGGAAAATATATCATAAATTTCATCTAATTTAAATTGGGCCCATTCTGACCTTTCTTATTCTTGAAAAAAATTAAGTTTTACGGTGAAGAAAAAAGATCACCCCAACGGTTCCTTTTCATCCAAAATCTTCCAGGGCAGATTTTATCACATTGCCCTTGTGTTTTTAAATGCCCCTGACAATCCAATTTTAACTCTAAAAACTTCCTACACAATATTTTTCCCCGTCCTGTATTAATTTTGGGAATGCATTTCAACAGTATCAGTAGAATCTTTTGATAAACATAAGTTTTTTAATAATCATATCTTGCACACCAAATTTTTTTGCCAAATTCTCTACATGCGTCTCAATGCTAGCGGCTATGGTCCACTAGGTTTTATCTCCAAACTTTTATGGGGTAAGAGCATACTGATCGGGGGTCTATTGTCTCCCAATCCCTCCATAAAATCTGTGTGTATGTTCATCCTTGTGCTACTTGGGTTTATAAAATACATCTTAGCTATGTCGCCGCTAAGTTTTATCTGTCTAAACCTAAACAAAACCCCCAGTAACTTTCAAAATATCTGGCCCCTTCCCCAAAAACTTTTTAATTTTTTGCCCCATGTAACCAGAAGAGTTGAAGAAATGCGTTTGGAGTTGATTGGATTCTGGTTTTAAAACTTTGTGATGATTAAAGAACTGGACCCCTTTTATTTTTGTATCCTTCCTTTTTTAAATTTTCCCCGCCACTCCTTATCAACATATCTTCTATCTCTCTCTGATACTTCATGCATATTCATTGCCAAATTTCTTTAATCTATTTTCTGTTTTTTTTAAACTAGCATTAGTACTTAAAATTACTTTCAAACTGGATCCCCTTTGCCATGGATACTTTTCTACCAGCATTTTTGTTCCCATTTTATAACAAACCTTTCCCAAACAAAGTAGTTCTCTTTTTCCTTAAACTTACAATTTGGTTAGGGCATCCTCGACACATACACTTATACCTGGGTTCATTTTGTTCCCATTTCCCCCATGGCAAAGAAAATTTTTCCATTTAGTCTTTAAGCTATCTTTGACTCTATTTTTAATCTCTTCAAATCTACGAGTCTGACAGTTTATAGTTCTTTCAAAAATATGATTGTGCGTTTGGTCCATTGGTAAATTTTTCATTCTACCTCGAAAGCTGAACCCGAATTTATTTTCCCGTAAATGAAACCCCATTGTGTTCAAAAAACCCTTGGCAGTATTTCACAACAACTGTGCGAGAGCATAAAATTTCCCATATAGATCCACTTTTTAAATTCGGATTCTTGTAAAAATTCGGTAAACTGGACAAATCAAACCTTTTTAAATTTTGGGAAATATTTCATTCATCCCAAAAAGCAAACCACATTCCAAATTTTACCATTCTTTTCAGTTAATGGTACACAGTATGTTTTACTTTTATTGATATTCAAATTTTGGACCTACCTAACCAAGATAAATTAACATCCCCTTTCCCCCTAAACCCAAATTCTTGGCCCCTCCTAGATAATTAAAGAAGTATGACCTGGATCCCCCAATACAGTGCGGGGAGATTTTTTCTATGCACCCCACTAATATTCACAAAGCTTTCCTCCCCCTTCCCATACTGCTTGTGAAACTGCTTTTTATTTGGTTTGATGCAAAAGTGGTATGATTTCCCATTTAAAGGTCCTTGGGCCCTTTAAGACTACTCACACAATTTGGCCCACTTTACACCCACGGCTGAAAGATACCCTTTAAAAACCAAAACATATCCGTTTTTCTTAACATTCAAATCTTTCTTTGCTATTACGCCCTTACTGAAAAAATTTTGTTTTAATGACCCTGAATTTTGTATAAACCGTTACTTATTTTTTTCCTTGCATTTAATACCCTTTTTCACTTTTTCAAATTTACAATGATGACCAAATTCTCTATTCTTGCTCTGTTTTTCTTCTTCAATTTTTTATCAGTTAACCAACTCTACTCCGAAATTTTTTTTCGACCACATTTTCAACATGATGTACTGTTGTTACTACACTAGTACTATTTTTTACTTTGAATTCATTTATTCCAAAACCTTCCTTTTTTTCTGCAAGAAACCCAATAGCGCAGAAAAAAATTTCCCCCTGCCGAGATTCATTGCTTTTTTACCCTTTCTTTTTTTGGAGTGAAGGGGAGAATTTTCTCTAGGCTAACAACATTAGCTTATTTGTTCTCAGATAGATTTACCCCTTTTTAAAAACTAACCAACATTGTCAACCGATCAAAACCTTTTAAAAAAAACCTTTTAGTATCCCATTTTCTTTCCCCAAGATTTGAGACACTTTTCACCAATTCTACTTTTTCTTGGTTACCCAAATTGTACCAACCGCTTAAAAAATTTCATAATTTCCCTCCGAGCCCTTTATTGTCTGAGTGCCTCCCCACCCCAAAAACTTTTGAGTGCTATGGGGCACACCATATTCACTTGAACCCAATTTTTTTTAAACCCCTTTAAATGTAGGATATCTCTTAAATTTTCCTTTTAAAATTGGGGGGTTTTAAATTCTTTTCCTTAAACCTTTGGGTTTTTCTGTTCTTCTTCTCATTATTTGTCATGAAATCTTAGCACACAATTCATTCTTTTCTTTTCCCATCTTTAAAAAATTTGTTCACCCCCCTTTTCCCCGGTTTTTTTTTTTCTAATTTTTTCCTATTATCAAAATAAAAGTATCAGTTCACATTCTTTCTTCTAAACACTAAATGCCTCTATTATTTTCCTCATAATTAGTCTTCAACACTAAAAAATATCCCTCTGTCTATTTCCCTTTTTAAAAAGTTACCTTCCGGTGAACTTCCTTTAGCGTTCCCCCCCTTTTTCTGAGGGCGTTGAGGTCCCCTTGCACAACCGCGTGAAATTGAAATGTACTGGGAGATCAGGAAAAACCATCAGCTGAAAAGCTTTTTTTTGGAGCAAAGTTTCAACCTGAAAATTTAATTCAGATAAAACATTGGGATTTTAAAATCATTCAAAAATTTCACATAAAGTTCTGAATAACTAAAAAAAACTCCTATTTTGCGTCAAAAAAATATACATGATTAAAGAATATTAAGCAAAAAAATATATCAATTAACAATGACTGATTATCTCCAAACTAAACTTGTAAGGAAAGACTACACATATCGTGCGACGTAAAATAAAAAATCTGCCCAACAATATCACAAATAAAAACATACTTGTAATTTTCATTGAACTCACTTCAATGGCCCACTATCACAATCCATGATTCCATAGTTCCGTCCGTAAATCTCGTTACGGGACAAAAACCAATCCACAGCCCTTTGGCATAACACGTGAAAAAAGCTAGAAAAGTAAACCTCCCAAAAAATGGCCGACGCCAAAACCCAACAAACTTGTTTTCCTGTATTTACAAAATTAATGAGGGTTACCCTTCTGAAATTTTTGAAACACTCAATTCCTTAAACATACCCTTTATGAGTGTAAGCTTTGCCCAATACTCCATTCTTGAAAGGTCGACAACACAAAATTTTCCCCGCGAAATGGGTTTTCACCGAGGCCTCAAACCCACAGCAAGTCAACGTGGGTCATGGGGAAAAAAAAACACTCGAGATGCGCAAAGAAAAATCTCACCCTTATTATCAAATAAACATAAATTCTTATTTTTCATAACCCATCATACTAAGATACAATTTAAAGTTATATTTTTATGACGAAGCTTAACGAAATAGTAAAAAAAAAAAAAAAAAAAAAAAAAAATTTTATTGTGTGTGTTTTGTGTTTTTTGTTTTTTTTGTGTTGTTTTTTTTTTTTAATTTTAAAATGTGGTATGTACTATAAAATTTTATTATAATATATATATATATATATTTTATATATATATATTTAAACGATCATCGCACACGTACCATGCCCCACCACACACACAACACACACACACACAACAACCCACACACCACACATAACCCCCACAACACACACACACACAACACACACAAAACACACCACACACACACCACACACACACACACCACTTCACACCACATATCCACATAAAATGCAAAAAAACAAAACCAAAAGACACACACCGCACGCACGCAAAGCCCCACACACAACCACACCACACACACCACACCACACACACCACAAATACACACACAACACATCACACACACACACACCACCCCACACACACACACACACCCCACACCACACCCACATTTAACACCCAAAATACACCATTTACATGCAACAAACAAAAACACCAGACACACACACGCCCCACGCCGCACACACACAACACACAACACACACACACACACCACACAACCACACACACCCCACACACACACACACACCATATATATTACATGTCACACACACACAACCAACACACCACACAACACACACACACCACAACCCCACACCCCACACACACAAACACACACCCCACACACCCCCAACAC
>NW_023643104.1:0-5000 GCF_015228065.2 Penaeus monodon | reverse complement strand
TGGTCAGGAGACCTCAGGCCTAGGGGCTTGGGCCTCATTCCTAATTGCATCCAACCCGACCAGTGACCCCTGGACTAGAATAGGATAAAATTTCCCCAAAGTAAGGTTAACCTTTTGATATTGTAGTTTTCCAAATTTTTTTTATATTATTATCCACCCATACAGGTGTTAAAGTTTAGGCAAGGACCCACCCTTTCCCCCTCCCCCCTAAATTTACGGGGGAAAAGTTAAAACCCCCCACCACACTTTACACCTTTAAATACCAGTATAGAGGTTTGTTCAGGAAAATAATCTGTGTGGGAATTCCCCGGGCCAGGACCCCCATAGCGATTCCCGATGCCCCGAGTCAAACCCCCTTTTTGGGTCGATGTAGGGCAAGAACCCCACGACCAAAACTCCGACGGTTTTTCCACAATTACTCGAAGCCTAGTATACGGTCTATTGGGGACTTCCCAGGGTAAATCCAGACTGCCCCATTCTGGTGCTTAGAATGGTTGCGGTTTTCTCTCAGAAGAATTGGGGGCGAGAACCTTGCCTGATTGCTGAGCAGTGTAATTCCAGGGTTTTTGCTACAACCCCAACGACCCCCCCCCCCTTCCGAGAGGATGACCCCCCCTCAGCAGGTCAGGGGGAATGCCAGATGCAGATAGATAGATAGATAGATATGTAGACATACATATATATGATTATATAATAATATTAAAAGTATATATGCATATATGTTTTTACGTGTAAAAAAATACATAATTATTAGAGTTATATTTATGTAAATAAAATTTAAACCCATGTATTATATGTAAATAATATTATATAAAATTTTAATATAATATTTTATATATATAAATAATAATATATTATATTCATTTTTTTATTTTTTTTTTAGGGTTCATTGTGAAAGAGCATCATTTCTAGAAAATAATCACCACTTGGGACCATCGATTAGGTGACTTTTTCGATTGAAAATACTTAAATAGTTATTTTAGTATTCAAAACAATTATAAATAAAAAAAAATGTAAATTCAAGTTATAATTTAATTTATATATATATATTTATTAAATATTTATTTTTATAATATATATATATATAAAATATTATATTCAACTATGTAAATTAAAATACATATTTTTTTATAAAAAACAAAATAGATGATATGATTATAAATGTTTATATTATATATAATATAAAATAAAATATATATAAATATAATTTATATATATATATATAATATATTATATATTTTTAAAAAAATATATATATATTTTATAATATTATTATATTATTTATATAAATTATATATATATATATATAATATTTTTAAAATTATATATAAAATCCACATTGTAAGGGCCAGACTATACTATATACCGGTTTTTGCGAAAAGACAAGATTTTGAGAGCTCAAAATTCTCGAGAAACCCCTTTAAAATAAAAACCATCCCATTTTCTAGACTTCCCCCGGGTCGGGGAAGGGAGTCAAGGCATAGCATTTAAGAAACCAACTAATTAAATTACACTAGCAATGTATAATGGAAAAAAAATTTAAGTATTTCACAAAAAGTTACTCATTATTATTTTACGTTTTTTAAGATTTTTATGGAACATGACCAATCTTACGTATTTACTTTTAACATCTCGTATTTGTAATTCAGAAGAAAGATAGACTATAATACTAGAATAAGTATACATTCATTTATGGTATCTTTCACAACAATTTGGGCCCAAAGAAAAATTCTTAAATCGTATCCACCTGAGGCGAGACGGGGCAGGGACTTGGAGGGGAACGGGGGAGACCGTAGACGCGGGGACGCGCAGACGCGGGACAAGCTCCATGAAGAAAAAGTTAGGGACCGAGAGCGTAAGGCCCGCTGTTTTGATGAGAGAAGACTCATTTGTCGAAAATTACGGTTTAATAGAACATAAGGGTTTTTTACAGTCGAAGCAGCGACAGAAGGGCCGCTGGCCATTTAATGATTTGACTACAAAAAAAAGGGGCCCGTGGGGGAAACCCGGGGAAACATAATTTTCGGTGAGTTGAAAAAATGACGATTTGAGTTGTTGTAATATCAAATTTTTTATAATATTAAATATACTATCTATACACATATATAAATTTTGTCACATATCCGTATACATAACACACACTACCACAACACACACACACACACATAAACCCAAAACACACACACACCACACAAAAACCACACCCCACACACACACCAATATAATTTTATATATATTATTATATAATATTATATAATATATTACAATTACATATATATATATATATAATATATTTTAATAAATTAAAATATATATATATGAATATAATAGATAATAGATGATTATTTAAATTTCATTATAATTATTTTTTAATATAAGTATTTTTTTTTTATATATATTTTATAATTATAATTACATCAATTACTTTTTAAATATTTATATAATATTAATATTTTATATTATTAAATATATTTTTTTATACAATTTTCCCATATATTAATTATATAATATATCTTTATATATATTATATTATATTTTATATATAATTTTAAGGAAAAATAAGAGAAAAAAAGGGGGAGGGAGAAAAAAGAGGAGAGAAAGGAAAAGAGAGAGAGAGAGACAGAATGTATACAGGTATTACATATATTTATATTATATGTCACCTATTCAATACATATATTATTTAGCATATAATGCTTATATATAATATTATAATATTATATATTAATATATATATATATATATATATATAGATATATATATATATATATATATATAAATAAATAATAAATATATTATATATATTTGTTTATATATATACATATATATATAATATATTATTTGTATAATATATATATATATAATATACATATATAATTGTGTGTGTGTGTGTGTGTGTGTGTTTGGGAAAATATTATACATGTGTGTGTTTGGACCATTCTGCTAGGCTGAAATGAATTTACAAGATGTTCAACATGCCATACTATTGAGGAAATTCTGACCAGATCCAATATGTCTAATCATCTATAAAGACTATCACCTATTGTATTAAACTCTTTTGGTGAGAAACCAATCCAGGCTCGTCATAGACACACTCAAACTCTCGCAGAGCTGTCTTCTGATGAACAATTATATCTATATATATATATATATATATATTATATATATATATATATATATAAATATATATATATATAACTGTGGAAGGCGATGTAAATTTTTTTTTTTACTTGAATATGTAAATTATATATATATATATATATATATTATAATATATATAATATATATATATTATATATAGATTATATTTATATATATAATAAATAATATAATATATATAAAATTATAATGTTTTATATTACATAACGTTAAACATTCATACATGTATTTATATATCTATGTATATTTCGTTTTTAAAAAGTAAATTTTGTAAAAAAAAAAAATGAAAAAAATTACACATACACAAATATCCTGTGCAGTGAATTATATAATCTTCTATTTTATCATCTATCTATCATCTTTTATCTTTTATATATATTATAATATATTATATTAAATATATATATATATTATAAACATACACATAACTAAAATATAGTAAATTATAGATGAATATATTTATTAAAAAATATATATATATATATAATATAAATATATATATTAATATATATTAAATATATTAAAATATGAATATATATGTATGGGAGAGAGGTTTATTATATAGATATTGAAATTTATTATCAATATATTTATAAACACATACATTTAGGACAGGGTTGTATATGTATATATATACAGACACTAACACATTTATAGTGTTTTGTGTACAATCCCACACCCCAAAAACCACAACCAATACACACCACACAGACAAAAACCCATATATATATTTATTATTTATATATATATATATATATTATTTTAAAATATATATATAATACATATATATTTTGATATATGTGGGCCCGTGTGGACCCGGGGTAAATGGTCCAACGCCCCCTTGCGTGTCGTAAGGGCGACTAAAAGGGTTTGGGCGGCGGGAAAGGGCATCCGGCCGAAAAAAACCCCGCCAAGCCAAACATGATGGGGAGAATGGGAATGCAGACAGGCCGCTGCAGAGCCTGACCCTCTAAGGCGCACCCCACCGCGTTCGCGAATTTTTCTTGCCCCCGGAGAAAAATTTCGAAACTCTTTTCAAGAGCATTACGGAGACTGGAATACAATTTCTCAGCTAAAATGAAAAGAAACTGAGAAATAGTAAAATCAACAGTTGTGGGGGTTTACAAAGTTTCCCTTTTTACCCCCGAAAGAATCGACTTAACACTTGGGGGCCCTGATGCGACCCCAGTTCCCCCAAGGGGACATTCCCAAATGTTTTTTCCCCAAAATGAAGCTCCCAGCCGATTCAACATGGGGGGCCGGGGGAACGGGAAGGCCCATGCCCCGAGGGGGACATGGAGAGGGGGGGGTGACGGAGAGGGGGGGCCCGGATAGGGGGAAGGGGGGGAAGAACCGCCCGGCGACCCCAGTTGAACTGGGACAAAAGCCGTAGAAGAAGAAGAAAAGAGATATTGATATTGTTATATATATATTATATATATAAAATATTATATATATATAATATATATATATATATAATAAATATTTTATATATATATTATAAAATTTGTATCATGTCTCTGTGATATAAAAAAAAATAAAGTTAAAAAATTTTAAAAAACTAAATAAAAACATATAAAAATAAGTTTTATGGCTATTTTTTATAAATAAATTTTATATTTTTTTTAAATAAATTAATAAAAATTTAAAATTTTATTTAAAAAAAAAAAAAAAAAAAAAAAAAAAAATTTTTTTTTTTTTTTTTTTTTTTTTTTTTGAAAAAAAATATTTTTTTTTTATAATAAAATATGGGAAAAAAAAAAAAAAAAAAATTTTATAATCTATATATTATATATATATATATATATATATATATATAATATATAAAAATATTATATATA
>NW_023643102.1:0-9436 GCF_015228065.2 Penaeus monodon | reverse complement strand
TCGACAGCCGTAACTGACCGGACAAGACGAGACGCAAACCACCCCTGATGAGGCAGGACAAAGGTTCCTTGCAATAAACCTATCTGTGAAGCTCCTCGCAGCAATTGTGCAGCCGTTGACTGTAGAAATAGACCCCAGTGTCGCCGCGAAAGGCTGAGGCATAAAGGCAAAGGAACAGGTGAGGTATCAGGCACCTGAAACAAGAGCACGAGCACAAGATGAGTCTGAAGAGATAAAGGGTTTAAGGTGAAGAAAAGCACACGAAGTGTCCTTGGTAGGTTTCAAACAGGGTCTAAGAAGTCAGAGGAAGGGAAGGATAGTACCGCACCCATGTCAACAGGCGAAATCACGTCAGTGACACCTCTCCGTGGCTGCACGAACGAGGGCTTTGCCAAAACATTCAATCGGTGTAATTTTGTTTACTGTGCTTTGATACGAAAAAAACTGATAAAGTTAATGAGGTAGATGAGAAACCTTGTTATGTGCTACAGTGACGACCTTACCTGCACAGCTGAACTTGTGCCCCCAAGCATGAGCTTGGAAGCGTTGCGGAGTGGCAATAGCGAAAAACCGGGCCTCCACATGGCTTTTATAGGGAAAACCTTCCCAAGGTCCTCAATCATAGCCCCGGGTGCGCCCTTCACGATATGCGGCAGGCGATGCGAGTCTCCTCCCATGAGGAGTGCCACAAAGGAATAGGGAAAGGGACAGCATCCTGGAAGGGAGAGCCATATATCACTCACCACTCGCATGATCAGCATAAAGAATATATCACAATAACCAGTTACAAGAAAAAAAGGGAATAGGATGATAATGGTCCATCCAAGCTAATATTAGAGATAGAAACAAAACTCTAGGGGAGTAACACATATACCTGACGAACTCGTACCTCCCAGTTGTAAGCCTAGTAACACCAAAGCAGGACGTCATCCGGATTTCTCCTGTGTTCTGGACGATTTTACGGGGATAAACCCCCTCAACTGGGTTGTCCTTTTTACTCAGATTTGTGCGTGGTGTGTGTGTGTGTACATACACCAAATTGTGTCGGATATTATGGTCAGGGACTCTAGAAATAACAGTCCCTTAGAAAAAAATACAAATTTTACGAGTGTGATGCTAAGGTAACAGGGTGCTGTACCAAACGACCGTTGGCGAGACCTGGTGAATGTATGTGTGACAGCACTTGACCTGGCGCTCGCACCCCCCCCGCGCCCGACCGCAGGGAATTAATCACCCAAGAAGCGGAGGGAAAAACCCCCCCCTCACTGCCCTACCATGGATGAGGGTGGGACGTGCTCGATGCCCCCCAGTGCCAGTCCCAAACTACCACCCCCAACCCTCCCTCTAGGGAGGGATTGATTCACCGAACATAGGATGGAACGATGTGGATTCGACTGCCGACCCTGATGCTGATAACGAGGGATTCCAACTCGTTCAGACCAGACGGAAAAAAAGTAAAAAACCATCCCGAATACACCAGCAACCTGACCAAGAAAGCAAAGGGAAAAGACCCAAAACCCGCGAACCCATCGCCCCCCGGGAGAGGTACATTAGACGGGCCCTTTTCCTGGGGACACGACTTCCGTCGATAAAATAAGGTGGATGAGGGAGGTCAGCCAGCTGCCCCCTCCAAGAGGAAGGCCCGCTAGACATGGTGCAGGGGGGGATGGATATCCTCACGCTACGTCTATGTACGACGAGAAAAAACAACAATATGTGGCCCTGATGTTTTAATGGCATTTTTGCGGGGATCTCTCTGCAGAACAAAGACGAGTTTCAGCCTAAAAAAAAAAAATACGGGGAATCCCTGGTTACCAGGTTTCCGAAGGAGGCGGCCGCTGAGGAAGCATTTGCATTTTCCGGGCGTTTTTAAACCCCGGATGATCTATAAGGACGGACAGCCCTGAACAGGCTCATCATTGTAGGAGCGGGAAACAGCCGCCACCTACAGAGTCCCAAATTTTGGAAGATACATAGAGCCGAGCTCCATTGGGACCGTGGTGCTCAGAGGTTGGTAGTCTGTTACAAGTGTCAAGTTATGGCCAGTAGCTAAATTTTGCAGGAAGGACACAGCGTGTGCTGTCTGTGCAGGAGTCACCAGGCAAAGGACTGCCCTGCAAGAAACGACGGAAAGGACAACGACAATGAGGACGCCGCCACCATCGTGAAGAGGTGGTCAGGTGCAGAGCGGAAGGTGTGACGGCCTGGCACCGTAACTGCCCCACAACCCCCACGAGCACCCTCCCCACCTGCCCGACCGTACCCATCGCCGCGGGTGGCGATGCCCAGCCCAGCCACACACACCCCCCCCGGGCCGCGTGACGTCACCAACCCACAGGAATTCCCGCAACTGCCAGGGGATTCCCACCCTAGGAAAACAGTGCCACAGGAGAAACCATTGGTGAAAAAGACATGGATACGGCCGAGGAAAAAGAAGCATCGGGCAAGAGATTGCTGAAATAAAAAAAAGCATCAGGCAAGAGATTGCTGAATTGAAAAAAATGATAATGGAGAACAAAAAGTGATCGTGTAGACGGGGGAAAATGTGCGTTCTGATGATGTTAGTGATGTTGAAAATATGAATGAGGTCTCTGATATTATTATTACGCACGTGCGTTCTGATGATGTTAGTGATGTTAGTGATGCTGCCCAATACGAATGAGGTCTCTGATATTATTATTACGCACGGCGGACCATCTGAAAAACAGTGACGACAGTGACCTTTAAAAATGACGCTGACGAAGATGCAAAGGGAAAACGGCGATCTGTGGGACATCACTCAGAAAATGCTATCAGGTACGGATTATGCGTATAGTATCAATACGCGGAAAGCGCGCAAACAGATAAATTTAAAGAAGATACAACACAAATACGTAATGCAGTACAAGAAATATGCAGACTAAAGAGTTTCAAACAGAAATTTGACCAATCAGTTAAACATAGGGTGTGATGGGGGACAAAGAAAACAATTACTTTTCTTTCAGGAATATAGTGGTGTCAACCTTTAGAATTAATTGACTTGCTTTACTAATTCATAACAATAATGTTGACTTTATCGTTACAAGAGGCCCTTCAAAAATCAGCCACTAAAATAAAAACCGCCCTAGAATTAGAGGGTACCATCTATACAAAACACAGGAATGACGGGCCTTTTTGACTTATGTCAGTGACACCATACCGCATAAGTTGGTGCAGAAATCTAATGACAATAATGTGCAGTATCAGCATTTAAACAATTCGAACACCCTCTGGGTTTTTCTCTCTGTACAATGTATACGCAAGGTGTAGAAAGTTTCAGAGATTCACTGCCCAACTTTCAGAATCACGGCACAATATGCATGGGAGATTTTAATGCTAGACATTATACATTTGGAGATAGTCAAGCAATGAAAATGGCGAAGAGTTCCGACATTTTGTAAAACAACAAAATCTATGACAGTATATGATACAGACAGGCAAACTCACGTGGCGGGGGGAAAGGCTAGATTATGTAATAGGAAGGGATCTTGTGCATGGAAAACGTCAGAAGCATGCTTGCAACGAGCTAATCAGTGACCACTTTGCAATAGTAACGAGATACGCTGTTGATAATACTCAGTCACCAAAAACAAATAGGGTCAAATTTCTACCCCCCCTTACCTTGAGCACCCACTTTAAATCACGTATCTATGACTGGTACAATGATTACACAGTAACAAGTTTTGATAAATTTTCCATGGACATGACAACAGTGGTCACTGATTACTAAAAACACTTGGGTCTGCCCAAAGAAAACCTTCAAGAACAGCAAACTCACAAACGCTGAAAAACAACCTAAGTGGGTCGGTGACCCTACATTTTTAAAGGGGAACAAAGCGAGTTCAGGAGCTTTATGATATCTACAAGCAGGATACTCCCCGTGACTACCTTATTGAATTTCTTAAGGCTAACAAAGACCTACGGGAATTAAAAACTCATTCAGAAATGAACACTTGAACAGTTCCTAAAAAAGCATTAACAATAACACCTAAATGTCGGAGGTCGGGAAAAAAATTAATCAAATTTTCAGGCAAACCAACTAACACCCCGCAGTTCCCATAGTCCTCTTGCACCAAGCAGATATGCTCCTTAGTCAATGGGCTGGAGCGTCCAAAATATAGCTCACTTCCCACAAATATTCAGAATCCCCTTAGTTATTCTAAAACTGCACGTAAATGCCATTGAGATTGGATGTTCTGATACTGACCCCTTAGACTTTGCTGAGATCACGGGGTGGGAACTGAACAATGCACTGATCAAAGAAAGCGTCCGCCCAGGGGAGGATGGAATTACCTATAGTGTCCTCCGCCTTATAGCTCAGGTACCTGGTAATCCCCTTTTTCACCTATACAGGTTAAGTTGTCACAAGGTATTCTGCCTGCTCCTGGACAAAGCAGTCTAATCATCCCTATACCGAAATCAAACACTGATAAATATCGACCAATTTTGTTTATCTCATGTGTATGCAAATTCTAGGAAGGATAATTTTGAACAGACTCAGGTACAGGTTACAAGGTAAATTATCTCACAGACTGTACGGATTTCTATCGGGACGTAGCACACAACATTGCTTTGCAGAGTACTTTTCCCCACTCTAATCCCGGGAAGGAAAACCTGTTTTTCTTGACCTTAAGTCAGCTTTGACATTGCAAAAAAGAGAAGTTATCCCAGAACAATTAGTAAGGGTTTTGGGATCCGGGGTAAGATATGAACTGGATTAGAATGTATCTCTCGAACAGATCTGCAAGTGTCCTGTTCAGGGGAGTGAGAAGTTCCACTTAAAAGTCTTTTTAACTTGGGACGCCACAGGGAGGAGTTCTCAGCCCTATGCTGTTCAATGTCCTCAGCACAAGCTGGGGGCAGATATCCCACTTGGGGATGGTGAATCCATTATATGCTATGCTGATGACATATGCGTCAGAGCATCATCACAAGTGAGGATGCAAATAATTCTCGACAGAATCACAGCAAAAAGGGACATGAGTGTGGATTAGTCATTCCGCCCGAGAAACAATGGCTCTAAACCCATGTATCATACCCCCACCCACTTTTCGCACAGGGGACCAGGAGCTTGACATATGCCCCAAGTTAAATATCTCGGGGGGGAATGTAAATGATGCAGACCTGGTCCTCTCTCTAAAAAAAGAGACTCTGGGAGAGATTGAAACCTTTGAAAGTTCTTGTCGGAAGAGGGAAAATGGCATCAATGTTAAGCTCGCTAGACTGTTTTACTTGGCTTTTATAAGGTCAGTTGTAGACTACCATGCACTGCACTTGTTGCAGTGTAAGGAATCAGAAATAGGTAGTTTGGAGGTAGTGCAAAATGAAGCTATGAGGATTATCCTCGGGCCCCGAGAACGCAAGGATAGTAAACATGAGATCAGAATTAAACTTACCATCCATTTCTGATAGAATAATATTTATTTCCACCATATTTGGGGTCAAAGCTCTGAGGGAACCCCCGTATCTCTCAGATTTCCAAAAAACAACTGCAACATAAAAATCACGCAAGTAGACGTGACAAATCACACACCACGCGCGCCCCCTGATACACAAAATTCCATGAACATTTTAAAACTCAATGTTCAATTTGTAAAATACCAAAAAGGTCGCTCCATTCCACCAGGGAAAAATTCAAACATTGATCGTGCACCTTACATGTCTACCACAAAAAAAAACAGGGTGCATAACTGTGTGTTGAAACAAATTGCGCTAGCAACGGTAACGGAACACACAGAATCTATGGGTGATGTGCATATGAGTGTTACTCCGACGTATCCGTACAGTCTGGATACAAAGCTTGTTTTGCTTGCGCTGTGTACAAAAATGGCTTACAACAAAAATCAAGTTAATATGATAATACAAAACTGGGCCAGCACTACACAAACGGAGCTGGCAGTATACTCCTCGCAACGGGGAAATTTTTAATGTCTAGGGCTCTGGAGTAGTTTTCTGTGACTCTCAAATGCTCTTCGGACGCTAGATTCTTTCAAAAACAGGTGGCGATGACGAAATTGTGAGTTGCATTAAGCGTACCGGAACCTATGCAACAGAGCGTAATTTCAACATTCAGTTTGTATGGATACCATCTCATGTTGGCATACGCAAGCACGACCACGTAGACGAATTGGCGAAAGAAGCCTGCAGCAAGGATATTGTGAACATAGATCTTGGGGTGCCTCTTGCTAGGGTTGCACATATATTGAAAAGTTCTCATAAGGAAGAAAAAGTAGATCTGATTAACACTCAAAGGCCTGAAAGCTGTACCATAAGGCACTACGATCAGTATAGGGGTGGCAAGCCTTCCTATGGGTGGCACCGAAGTCAAACCAGACATTGTGACGTGGTTATTGCCAGAATACGTTTTGGTTACAGAATGTAACTGGCAACTGCACGGTGCAAGAAGTGCAGATGAATCTAGATGTAGACTGTGTAACGAAGAAAACAAACGAAACGCTTGAGCACTATATCTCGGAATGTTCATGTGATACAGCCTTTCAGACCACCTAACATGAGGTATAAAGAACTATGTGAATATTTCATTTCATCTGATACATGGAAGATATACTCGTACTATACCTAAATTTACTATGTGATAACTCCGTATGCAAAATAAAAAGTGTTATTCAAAAACACAGTGGCAAAAGCATATGTAAGTAATAATTTTTGTTTTGATGTATGATTTAAATTTTTATTTTACCTTTTACAAACTACAGTAGTTACAGATAATGTACAATGTTAGATATATGTAAAACTGTAATCATGATGCCCACGCCGAGCAGATAGCCAGGGTGGTAAATAAACTTACTTAACTTAACTTAACTTAACAATAAACTATGAAGAATATAAGCGAACACTTGGGCAATATCTCTGAGTGCCATTTCAGACCCTAGCATGAGGACGGAGAAACTAGTTAACTATTCCCAAAACCTCTAAGTCTTAGAACAGATACACTTATGTTGAATCCTAAATTTGGAAAAGTAGTATTACAGACCGCATATCCAAAGTGGCATTGCCTTTCCGCACCCAAGCATACGCCGGCGTGCAGATGAGTAGATTAAAACTGTGTAATTGTTTCCCTTTTCCTTAAAAATGATAAAGTACTTTATTCTAATAATTTATACCCAAAATTGAAATGTATCTATAGTTAAACCATGCATCAAATGTAACACAGCTTGCACGCCTGTGCAGTTTGCCAGGGTGGTAAATAAAGGACTAAACTAAAACTAACTACCTCTAAGGGGTAGTGCAAGTAAAGAAGAAAAGGAGATGTATCAAAGTAAGGATGACCCCAAAGAGGGGACAATCATGATTCCCGACACTGATAATACTGATCAGCCAGCTTCAGGATGTCAAAAGGGGAACCACTGCAATAGAAACCATCAGCGACAGCTTGCACTCGCCCCTGTTGTTCTTACTGCCACCAAACTCTGTAGGACCACAAAATAACAGACTAACTTAGGCCGAATAGTAGTATGAGCATGAGTTTTTTAAAATCCCCAAGGAACCAGATAGTTTTTGCACGAGGATCTTTCTGGTATCAATTATTCTATCACGAGACCGGGTCGGAACCCCCTTTGTTTGCTGAAATGCTTGCGGCTGTCGAAAAACCAAATACTCAGCATGTGTCTGCATAGAGGGGTGGGGCCTCATCTCCGGAGTTCGTATGGCACCCCACTTGCCTGCCGTGAGAAAAAAGGGCAGACTATCATCCGGGGAAGAGTGATAGGTAAAATTTGATGGCCGATGGTGGGGGGGAAAAGAACGTCCCAATCGTCCTTGTGCGCCCACCAGGACGAAAAAATTGGGAGAATGGATCTTTTTAAAACTTTCGTGACGTGTACGCAGCACTTTGATGGAACGCCAGAAAAATAGAATGTGTTGTTGCCAGACCGTGAGTGGTGAAACCAGACAAAGGTCAAACCCTTTTTGTAGGAAAAACCCGGAATGCGAACTTTAGCACAGGCGCGGGATCGCTTGTGGCCCCGGTACGGGGGCACGTCTTGCAAGCCCCTAGGATTGCTACCCTCGTTAAAACCCGGGGAAAATAAAATTGGTTTGGGTCAACGCCTGCCTTAGAACATCACAATGCGTCCCTCAGGAGCATGAGCAACTTAAAACACAAGCGGCACAAAATTTCCGGCACCACCGGACCTGTCGGACAATCCGTCTGCGCCCATTTTCATTCGGCTGGGATCCCGAAATAACAGCTGACGAAGGAAAGCAAAAAAGGGGGGGAAATCAGCAGTGCGACCGTCTCAAATATTGCGTTTTTTTCGATTGGGCAGTGACAGGTGTCACGCGCCATTTATGCGGCCCTGAATATACACAAAAAATAAATCAAATGCCAGGTATTTGGGAACGTGCCCCCAAAAACCCCACGGATCATTACCATTTGCGGTTTAGTGGCATTGGTCTGGTGAACCAACCTGTATTTGAAGTACTTAAGAGCCCATACAATCGCCAACATTTTCCCCATCGGTGACCAAGTAATTTTTTTCTGCATAGGGAATTTTTTGATTATTTAAAATTATCAGGGGCCCTGTCAAAAGTAAGGCATTAGTGGCGAAAGCCTTGTTAAAAAGAAATATTAAAATGTTTAAAATAAAAATTATCAATAAAATCTTTCAAAAAAACAAAAACAAATTAAAAATCAAAGCATAAAAATTATGCCTTTAAGTATATAAAAATTGATAAACATTTTGCATAATTAAAATTTTTTTTGGAAACTAATAAGACCCTCATGTACAATCTTCCCCCAAAATTTTTTAGTGTATTGGGGGGGGACCAAATACATAGTCTTTGGCTGAGAATGTTAAACATCTTTTTACTACATGTGCGATCGTTTAAAAGTCTTTGGGATCCTTCACAAAGTGCTTGACTTTTTTCAATTTGGCCCCCCGAGCAGTCTTGTGGCCCGATTCTTAGTTGTTAATGCACTTCCACTTTTCGGGTTTTGGGGATGCTGGGACCTAATTTCCAAAAGGGCATTCTAATGCTGCAGTTTTTTTGGAGGTATGCCTCCACTGTTTTTTATTTATTTCGAAGACAATCCAGTGGGTTTTAGGGCGGGGTTGGAGAGGAAAAAAGAGCCAAGGGCGTGGGAACTGCCCTTTGGTTCTGATAGCTCGCTCATTCCCATTATACCAAAAATCGCTGGCACCCAACAAGATTTTCTTTTTAAGTTGAATAGTGCAAGCCAATTTTTAAAATCCCTACTATTTGGGTGTGATGAGTTTAAGCCTTGATTGATTGCAAGCATACGAGAGTCACAAAAAATATCACAAAAGAAGGGTTTATAAGACTTAGTCATCTTAACTGTGCAAGGATGGATGTAATCTGCAGTGAAGACGAGGCTGCTAGAGAAAGTCTTCCTTTTTTCTATGGCAAAACCCCCACCATTTTTAGATTTTCGAAA
>NW_023643101.1:0-9436 GCF_015228065.2 Penaeus monodon | reverse complement strand
TTTTTTCATTTATTTATGATAATAAAAATCATTTTATAACTCTCAAAGGTAATTTCTAGTTTCCTTTTATCACTTTTGATTACCTTAATAAATTCAATTATCACCCAAAGAATGGAAAATCATTTAGTATCTCTCACTATATTTTCTATTTTGCCGCTTTCGATTTTGAATTTTCATCTTTTTGTATATTATATGGACACAATTCCTGTTATTATCATCATCATTATCATGATTATCATCATTATTATCGTTATCATCATCATTATCATCATTATCATCATTATCATCATCATTATCATCATTATTGTCAATTATATCATCATTATGCAATTAGTATCATTATTATTGCAATTATTGAGTTATAGTATATATTTTGCAATATACTAATAACCACAACAATAATAATAGTAATAACAATAATAATAACAATAATAACGATTTTATAATAATAATTTATATCATTATCTAATTAGTATCGTTATTACTGTAATTATTACTGTATAATAATTATTTTTGCAATTATACTACAGTAAATAATAATAATGATAATAATAACATAATAATCTAATAACAATATTATAACCACTAGCATTATTATTATATACTTATACTTATTATTATTATTGTTATTATTACAGATAATAGATTTTTGGCAATGATACTAATATTAAGAATGATAATAATAATTAATAATAATAATAATATATAATATAATAATAATAATATATAATAATAATCAAATAATAATAATATAATTTTAATAATATTCAAATGTTATCAAAATTCTCTTTATTCTCACTTTTATCATCATTATTGTTATGATTAATACAATTCTGGTAATTATTATCATTATTACCCTAATAATTGCCGAAATCACCAAAGAAATGGAAAAACGTCATTTTGGAGTATACTCTCAAAAGGCTATATTTCGCTAGATTTTGCCGCTTTTTCGACTTTTGGGAATGTTTTTCTTATACCTTTTTTATATTATATATGGACACAATTCCTGTTATTATCATCATCATTATCATCATTATCATCATTATCATCATCATTATCATCATTATTGCAATTATTATCATCATTATTGCAATTGTTATCATTATTATTGCAATTATTGGAGTTATAGTATATATTTTTGCAATAATACTAATAACCACAACAATAATAATAGTAACAATAATAATACTAATAACAATATATAACCACTAGCATTATTATTATTATATTATACTTATTATTATTGTTATTTATTACATATATAATAGATTTTTTGGCAATATATAATAATTAAGATAATATAATAATAATAATAATAAATATAATAATAAAATAATAAATAATAATAATAATAATAATAATAATATAATATAAAATAATATAAAATTTAATATTTCAAATGTTATCAAAATTCTTTTATTCTCATTTTATTCATTATTTAATTATTACCTTATAATTGCAAATACATTATTACCCTAATAAAAGCGAATCACAAAGAATGCAAAAAAGTCATTTTGGATAACTCTTCAAAGGCTTATTGATTTTGCGCAAGTTTTTTCCTTTTTTGATTTTGAATGTACCATTCTACTTTTTTATATATATTGGAAATTTCTGTTATTATCATCATCATTATCATGATTATCATCATTATTATCTTATCACATATCATTCATTATCATCATTATTCCTATATTACATCATTATTGCAATTATACATCATTATTGCAATTGTTATCATTATATTGCAATTATGGAGTTTAGTATATTTTTGCAATATACTAATACCAAAAATAATAAGTAATAAAAATAATAATAAAACGATTTTATAATAATATTTATATCATTATCTTAATTAGTATCGTTATTACTGTAATTATTACTGTTATAATAATATTTTTTGCAATTATACTACCAGTACAAATAATAATAATGATAATAATAACAATAATAATACTAATAACATATATAACCACTAGCATTATTATTATTATACTTATACTTATTATTATTATTGTTATTATTACAGATATAATAGATTTTTTGGCAATGATACTAATAATTAAAATAATAATAATAATAATAATAATAATAATAATAATAATAATAATAATAATAATATATAAAATTTATAATTTAATTTAATATAATATAATTTTAATAATATTCAATTTTTAATTATTTATCTAATTCAAATCATTAATGTTAATAATAAACAATGTAATTTTATATTATACCCAAAATGCTATATTACCAAGATTGCAACTTTATTTTGGGATATGTTTTTTGGATACTTTTTTAGATATTAGGCTATAATTCGACTTTGGAATGTCATATCTTATACATATTTATATCATTATTATGTTATACATATTCAGTATTATCATCATATCATATTATCATCATATTATCTTATATCTCATTATCTCATTATCAATTTATCATATTATCAATTTTGGAATTATATATATATTATTGCAATATATAATAACCAAATATAATAGTATAAATATATATTACAATAATACTTTTATAATAACAATATAATTAATCATAATATAACTTAATACTTTTATAATTATTTTATATATTATTTTTGAATTTATTACTGTAATATATGTAATAATAATATATACATTAATACAACAAAATATTATAAATAATATTATATAACTATATATATTATTATTGTATATACAGATATTATTTTTGCAATTATACTAATAATTAATATATATAATATATACAGATATAATATTTTTGAATAATAATAATATAATAATAATAATAATAATAAAATAATAATAATAATATTAATAATATACAAATATATAAAATTAATAATATTATATAATAATATTTTAATATATCAAATGTTATCAATTTACTTTATTACTCATTTATTTCATATTGCAATATAATAGAAATTTAGGAAATATTATTAGTATACTCTCAAAATCAATTCAATAATGAATTTTTGAAAATTTTGGGAATTTTTATTATAAATCTATATTCATGATATTGCCTTTTTCATTATCTTATTTATTTATACCTTTTATTTATATGCACATTATCTTTATTATCATCATCATTATCATCATTTATGGCCAATTATTATCATCATTATTGCAATTGTTATCATTATTAGCAATTATTGGCGTTATAGTATATATTTTTGCAATAATACTAATAACCACAACAATAATAATAGTAACAACAATAATAATTAACAATAATAACGATTTTATAATAATAATTTCATATCATTATATTTAAATTAGATCGCTTATACTGGAATTATTACTGTTATAATAATTATTTTTGCAATTATACTAAGTACAAATAATAATAATGATAATAATAAACAATAATAATATAATAACAATATATAACCACTAGCATTATTATATTATTACTTATACTTATTATTATTATTGTTATTTTACAGAATAATAGATTTTTGGCCCATGATACTAATAATTAAGATAATAGTAATAATAATTAATAATAATAATAATAATAATATAATAATATATAATAATAATAATAATAATAATAATAATAATTTTACACGCAATATTACAGATTATAGCAAAAATTCTCTTTATTCTCACTTTTATCATACAATTTATTGTTATGCTTAATACAATTTGGTAATTATTATCCTTATTACCCTAATACTTGCCGAAATCACCAAAGATATCGATAACAAGTCATTTTGGAGTATACTCTCAATAGGCTATATTTCGCTTGATTTTGGCGCTTTTTCGACTTTTGGGAATGTTTTTCTTATCTCTTTTTTATATTATATATGGACACAATTACTTTATTATCATCATCGTTATCATGATTATCATCATTATATCGTATCATCATCATTATCACATTATCATCATTATCATCATCATTATCATCATTATTGCAATTATATCATCATTATTGCAATTGTTATCATTATTATTGCAATTATTGGAGTTATAGTATATATTTTTGCAATAATACTAATAACCACAACATAATAATAGTAATAACAATAATAATACAATAATAACGATTTATAATAATTATTTATATCATTATCAATTAGTATCGTTATTACTGTAATTATTACTGTTATAATAATATTTTTGCAATTATACTACCAGTACAAATATAATAATGATAATATAACAATAATAATACTAATAACAATATTATAACACTAGCATTATTATTATTATACTATATTATTATATATTGTTATTATTACAGATATAATAGATTTTTGGCAATTATACTAATAATTAAGATAATATATATAATAATAATAATAATAATAATAATAATAATAATAATAATAATATAAAAATAATAATTAAATAATAATTTTAATAATATTCAAATGTTATCAAAATTCTTTATTCTCAACTTATCAATCATTATTGTTATGATTAATACAATTCTGGTAATTATATCATTATTACACTAATAATTGCCGAAATCACCAAAGAAATCGAAAAAAAACGTCATTTTGGAGTTACTCTCAAAAGGCTATATTCGCTAGATTTTGCCGCTTTTCGACTTTTGGGAATGTTTTCTTATACCTTTTTTATATATATATGGACACAATTTCTTATTATCATCATCGTTATCATGATTATATCATTATTATCGTTATTCATCATTACTCAATTATCATCATTATCATCATCATTATCATCATTATTGCAATTATTATCATCATTATTGCAATTGTTATCATTATTATTGCAATTATTGGAGTTAATAGTATATTATTTTTGCAATAATACTAATAACACACAACAATAATAATAGTAATAACAGTAATAAGTACAATAATAACGATTTTATAATAATTATTTATATCATTATCTTAATTAGTATCGTTATTACTGTAATTATTACTGTGATAATAATTTATTTCGCAATTATACTACCAGTACAAATAATTAGAATGATGATAATAACAATAAATACTAATAACAATATTTTAACCACTAGCAATTATAGTTTTAACTTATATTATTATTATTATGTGAATTATTACAGATATAATAGATTTTTGGCAATAATACTATAATTAGATAATTAGTAATAAAAAAATAAGAATAATAATAATATAATAATAATATTAATAATATAATAATTATAATAATAATAATTTTAATAATAATAATACTAATAATTTTAATAATATTCTAAAATGTTATCAAATTCTCTTTATTCTCACTTTATCACATTATTGTTATGATTATAAAATTCTGGTAATGAGTTATCATTATTACCCTAATAATGCCGAAATCACCAAAGAAAGAAATCGAAAAAAAAAAGTCATTTTTAGAGTATACTCTAAAGGCTATATTCGCTAGATTTTGCCGCCTTTTTAGACTTTTGGGAATGGTTTTTCGTATTACTTTTTTATATTATATTATGGATACTAATTCCTGTATTGATAATCAATATTATCATTGATCATCATCATTATTATCGTGATCATCATCAGTATCATCATTATCATCATCATTTATCATTATTGCCGTATTATCATCATTATCGCCAATTGTTATCAGTATTATTGCAATTATTGGAGTTATAGTATAGTATTTTGCAATAATACTAAAACCACAACCATAATAAATAGTAATACCAATAATAATAAAACAATTAATAATGATTTATAATTATTAGTATATCATTATATTAATTAGTATCGTTATTACTTAATTGTATTACGTTATGATAAATTATTTTGCAATATACTACCAGTACAAATCATAATAATGATGATAATAACAATATAATAATGAACAATATTAGAACCTAGCATTATTATTATTATACTTATACTTATTATTATTATATGTATTATTTTACAGATATAAGAGATTGTTGGCAATATAATAATAATTAAGATAAGTAGTAATAATAATTAAATAATAATAATAATATGTAAATAATAATAATAATAAATAATAATAATAATAATAATAATAATTATATATTATTATAATTATAATAATAATAATTTTAAAATATTCAAATGTTATCATAATTTTCTAATTCTCACTTTTATCATCATTATTGTTATGCGTAATACAATTCTGGTAATTATTATCATTATTACCCAAATAAGTGCCGAAATTCACCAAAAGAAATCGAAAAAAAGTCATTTTGGAGATACTCTCAAAAGGCTATATTTTGCTAGATTTGCCGCTTTTTCGACTTTTGGGAAGTTTTTCTTATACCTCGTTTTATATTAGATATGAAAATTCATTTCATTATCATCATCATTATCATGATTATCATCATTATTATCGTTAGTCATCAGCATTATCAATCATCATTAACATCATTATTGCAATTATTATCATCATTATTTGCATAGGGTTTATCATTATATTGCAAGTATGGAGTTATAGTATATATTTTTTGCAATAATACTATAACACACCAATAATATAGTAATAACAACATAATAACAATACGATCGCTTTTATAATTATTATTTATATCATGATTCTTAATTAGTATCGTTATTACTGAATTATACTGTTATAATAATCATTTTGCAATTATACTCCAGTACAATAATAATAATGATGGATCAATAACAATATAATACTAAATAACAAGATTTATAACCACTAGCATTATCTATATACTTATTACGTATTAATTATTATTGTTATATTAAAGATAATAGATTTTTGGCATACTACTAATAATTCAGATAAAGTAATAATAATGATGATGATAATATAATAATAATAATAAATAATAATAATAATAATAATAATAATTAATAATAATAATAATAATAATTAATATAATAATAATAATAATAATAATTTTAATAATACTCAAATGTTTATCAAATTCTCTTTATTCTCACTTTTTTATCATCATTATTGTTATGATTAATACAATCTGGTATTATATCATTATTACCCTAATAATTGCCAAAACACAAAGAAACGAAAAAACGTGATTTGGAGTATACTCTCAAAAGGATATATTTCGCTAGTAGATTTTGCCGTTTTGCGACTTTTGGAATGTTTTTCTTATTACTTTTGTATCATTATATATGGACACAATTCCTGTTATTATCTCACATTATCATGATTATCATCATATTATCGTTATCATCATCATTATAAATATCAGCATTTATCATCATCATTATCATCATTATTGCATATTATTATCATATTATTGCAATGTTATCATTATATTGCAATTATAGGAGTTATCGTATATATTTGGCAATAATACTAATAACCAACAACAATAATAATTAATAATAACAATAATAATAACAATAATAACGATTTTCATAATTATTATTTAATATTCATTTATCTAATTAGATCGTTATTACTGTAATATTACTGTTATATAATTATTCTTGCAATTATACTACCAGTACCAAATAATATAATGATATTGATATAACAATAAGTAATACTAATAACAATATTATAACCACTAGAATTATTTTATTATACTTATACTTATATTATTATTGTTATTAGTACAGATAAATAGATTTTTGGCAATAATGTACTAATAGTATAATAATAATAATAATAATAATAATAATAATAATAATAAATAATAATAATAATAATAATAAATAATAATAATAATTTTAAAATATTCAAATTGTATCAATTCTCTTTATTCTCACTTTATCATCATTATGTGTTATGATATGACAATTCTGGTAATTATTTATCATTATGACCCTAATAATTGCCAAAAATCAGAAGAAAAATCGAAAAAACGTCATTTTTGGAGTATACTCTCAAAAAGGCATATTTCGCTAGATCTTGCCGCTTTTTCGACCTTTTGGAATGTTTTTCTATACCTTTTTTAGATAATTATGACACAATTCGTTATTATCATCATTCATTATCATGATTATCAGCATTATTACGTTATCCTATCATTATCCATCATTATCACATTAGCTTATCATATTATCAATGTTATCATTATTATAATATGGATATCTTATAATTTTCAATTATACTTAACCACAACTTATTAATAGTAATTAAAATATTAACATTATATATGCAATTATTAATATTATTATATCTTATAATTTATCTTACTACTAATATACTTATAATAATATTTTCAAATACCCCAATTAAAATAATAATAATTTAATATATAATTATTAATCACAATATTAATAAGAATTATTATTATTATACTATAAAATAATATTTAATATTATACAAAATAATAAGATTTTGGCAATATATTAATAATTAAGATTATTATTAATTTTAATATATTATAATAATAATAAATAATTAATTAATGAATAATAATAATAAATAAATAATAATTTTAATAATATTAAATTTATAAAATATCTTTATTCTCACTTTATATATATATATAATATAATTGGTATAATATTACATTATTCCCTAATTATTTTCCAAATCACCAAAAATTGAAAAAATACAATTGGAATATATCATAACCTATATTTCGAAATTTCCTTAATCGAAATTTGCAATTTTGGATTATACCTTATATATATTTATGGATTCCCTTTTATACTGAATGTTATCATATATCATCATTATTATCGTATCACAATTATCATATTATCATCATTTCATATCTATATCATTATTGAATTATCTTCATCACTTTTGCAATTGTTATCATTCTTATTTTTAATTATATAATATTTTCAATATATAACCACATAATAATGTAATATAATTAATAATAATAATTTAAATTTATAATAAATTATTAATATTCATAATATATACATATAACATTTATAATAATTATTTGATATATATCGAAATAATAATAATTAATGTAATAATAAATAATAATTAATAAATATATAACAAAATTATTTATACTAACTTAATTATATTAATATTATTACAGATAATATGATTTTTTTAATATTATATTATTTAAATAAGTAAAGATATTTAAATATAAATAATAATAAATAATAATAATAATAATAATAATAATAATATAATATAATAATAAAATATAATCAATATTAATCAAATTTTTAATACTTTAAAATCTTTTGTTTGATTAATACAATTCTGGATTATATATTATTACCATAATTAAATCAAAAAAATAAAAACCGATTTTGGAATATCTCAAAGGTCATTATTAATTTGAACGCTATTTATTTGGAATTGTCTTTTACACTTTTTAGAATATGAACAAATACCTCTTTATTATATCACCTTATTTGATTATCATATTTATACTTTTAATCATTTTATCTTATCATTATACATATCATTATATCATATCATTATTGCAATTATTATCATCATTATTCAATTTTCATATTATTGCAATATTGGAGTATTAATATTTTAATAATACTAATACCAAAACAATAATTAATAGTAATAACAAAAATTTTAAA
>NW_023643100.1:0-9436 GCF_015228065.2 Penaeus monodon | reverse complement strand
CCCTACCACTAAAATCGAAGAGCATCACAGCATAAAAAACTAAAATTTAAATTACTGCTGTGAACCACGGCGGCCCAAACATGAAAACTACGTAAAAAAAAATAATAATAAAAAAAAAAAAAAAAATATATATATATATATATATTATATACATTTTATATATTATCTATATATATATATATATATATTTTTAAAATATATATATTTTATATATATATATATATAATTTTATATAAATGTTTTATAATATTATGTGTGTGTGTATGGATATATGTACATATATATTTCTATATATGTACTTATATGTATATGCACATACAAATTCATGTCGAAAAAAAATTGCGAGAAAAAACAACGAAGGGAAGTACTTTATGCCCTGATGAAGCAATAAAATGCGAAAAGGCCTTCGGCATATTCGTGTGTTTTCTTGTACTTCCTTCGTTGTTCTTCTCGAAAACATGCACATACAGACAGATAAAATAGATGTACATTATATATAATCAATATATATATATATTTATATATATTATATAATATATATATATATATATATATATTTTGCTTTAGATGGCCAAATTATTATATTTTAATATATTAATATATATATAATATATTATATATATATATATAATATATATATATATATATATATAATTTTAAAATATTATAGATTTTATATATATATATATATAATATAATTTTATAAAATATTATAATTTTTTGTTTTATAAATGGGGGGGGGGGGGGGTGTGTTTTTTTTATAAATAAAATTAAAAAAAAAAAAATATTATTATATTATATTATAGATAATATATATATATAAATATAGTAAATTATAATATATATATATAATATTTTTAATATATATATATATATATATAAGTAAATGATATATAATATTATTATATATATATAATAAGTTTATAAATTATATAAAAAGTGTAAAAAATAAAAAAAAATAAAAACCCAAAAAAAAAAAACAAAAAATATAACAACCCAAAAACACAAAAAAGCAAAAAAACAAAAAAAAAACCCCACACAAAAAAAAACCAACCACACACACAAACACCAACAACACACAACAAACCACACACCCCAAAAACCCACACACAATACCAAAAACAACAACCACCCCAACACAACATACACCCACACACCCAACCCCCACCACCAACACACACACACACAAAACAACACACCACACACAACACAATCACACACACACACACACACCCCCAACAACCACCACACACACACACACACACACCCACACCCCACAAAAAACAACACACAAAAAGAAAAAAAAAAGCAACCCCCCACCAACACACCAAAATACCACTTTATAATAAAATCACTTCCCTTACCTTACCAATACGAAAACATCATCCTGAATTTTTAGGGCATACTCAACACACCAAATTTGGGACGACCCCCCCCCCCCCAAAAACCCACAACAACCCACACACACAAACCCCCCCACAACAAACACCCACCACAGACAACAATAAACTTATGGCAAATTATTAAAAAAATAATATGTTTAGTTTTCCCCCCAAAAATATATCCAAATTTTACTTTTGTTTTTTTACCCCTGTTTTTTAAACGCATAGTCCCAAGTAAGGTTCATCCTGATTATTGTTTATGGGTCTTCTCTATATTCACATGAATTTTTCGTTTGGGTTGGTTTTCCCTTCAAAAAGGGTTTATTACATGTCCCAACTGTCTCGAAAACCTTGTTTTTCCTCACACGAATTCATTAATTTTTTTTCTGAAAATAATAAATTGGAAATTTATTAATACAAATGTTTGTTTTTCCCCATAATTTAATTTATGGGTTTTCGTTTAAGTTTGAATTTTGTACCATGTAATTTTTAATTTTTGATGGTATTGTTTTTCCTTCAAAAAAAATGAAAAGATTCTTTATTGGTGTAAAGGGTTTTTCACAATTTTAAATTAATTTTAAACCCGGGCCCTGGCCTTAACCCCCAAGGAATCTTCCCGGATAGAAAATCCCAAATCCCTCTTAGATTTGGGGGGGGGACGGCCCAAACCCCGACTTTCCCGAATTTAAAGTTCAGAAGGTTGGTAAATGTCCGAAAACTTAATTATTGTATGTTAGGGGAAATATAAAAACTTGCAAAATTTTTTTTTTACAGTAATTAATTCTAAAACCGCAATCAAGAAGAATTTTCCCCCAAAAGAATTACCAAATTCCTCATACATTTGGCCCCGGCCCTTGTAACAAACTGCCTATTTGCTTCAATTTCCCTAACCTAAGAAAAGGGTTTTTGCAAATTATTTTTCCTCATATTCCCCTTTTACTGAAACTGCTAATAAATATTTAAAAAGTTTGAAAACAAACCTCCTTGACAATTTGCCCTCTTGTAAAAAAACCCCATTACTTTCAACCGACATTTTTAGAATGAATGGAACCAATTGTTTTTTAAACCAACCTGATTCCCTTACGTGCTTATTTTCAAGTTTGGGAAGACAGGCCGGTGACCTAAATTGTTGCTCGTTGGGGAAAACTCCGGCTTTCGGCCCGGGCCCCTTTAGGGGCCTTGTCACCCGGCCAGGGAGGGTAAAACAAACCCATGGCACGGGTGGTTTCAATTTTTAGCGGCAATGCCCTTCCCTTGCTTCTTTTGGCAATTTCTTGCGGGAGGGGCCCTCAAGGAGCCCGCCTGGGCACCCGCGTGGCGAAGGAGTATCAGGGCAAGCCCAGGCCCAACCTTCCAACAAAAACCCCTTTCCTCTTTCTTTCACCTGCACAAGGTACCTCCCCCCTCAAGACCGCCAAAAAAACACAACCCAACAACAAAACCACACCACCCAACAAAAACACACTAAACCCCACCACCACAACCACCCCCCCCACCACACGACACACACACCCCAAAACCACACACACACACACACACACACAACCAACCAAAAAAAATAAAAAAAAATACAAAAATAAAAAAATAAAAAAAACCAAAAAAAAAAACACCAAATAATATTATTATATTATTATAAAAAAAAAAAAAAAAAAAAAACAAAAAACAACAAACAAAACAAATAACCCAACAAACACAACACTAACAACCCCACACAAACCCACAAACACAAACACCCCAACCCCACACCCCAAAATTTAAAAACAACAAACAATACAAACATACACATAATACTTTACAAATACCCCACCCACACACACACACAAAAGCAAAAATTGGATAGGTTATACATACATTTTAATTAAATAAAAATTATAATAATAATAAAAAAAAAATAAGAAAAATTGTAGGGTTATAATATATATATATATATATATATATATATTATAATATATATATATAAATATATATATATATATATTGTATGGTATATATAGTATTATTATATTTTATATATATCTATATATATATATTTTATATATATATATATATTATATATATATATTATAATTTTAATATATATATATGTATATATATTTTATATATATATATATATATAATAATATATTTATATATATATGAACCGATGTATGCATGGTGTGTATCTTTATCTATCTATCTATATAAAATGTATATATTTGTAGCGTGACATACTGTTACTCAGCACCCCCCCCCCTCTTAGATGATGCTCGGGTCCGTCTGGTGTGTATGCGTTCCCATTGCGTGCACCGCATGTGCGGTGTTTATGCTACCATGAATATATGTACAAGTACGTGATATATGTGTGTAGGCGTATTTACATATGTTGGGTGCGTGCGTGTATGCGTGTGCGGTTTGAGCGAACGAGTATCGAATTGCATACGCCCCCTGTTCCGTCCGTTATGTACGTGTGGGTGTGTATGTAAAAAGCTGTAAGCTTATGTTGTCTGTATACGCATGTCAAAAAAAAGGTCTTGCGTGCGGTGTTTGCGTGGGTGTTTTGCAGTAGCGCTTGCTGTTTGTCAGGTATTATGGTGTGTTTATGTATTTTACCTATCCTATGTTTTTATTTATTTCCACTCTTAAACGTCATATATTTAGTTTTTATTCTATTGTTTATATTAAAGTTTTTTTTGCCATTTTATCAAGTTTAAAAAACTTGTTTCATGTCATGAGCGTGGACGTTTACGGGGGATGCTTACTCCGTCGTAGAATGCCAAAAAAAGAAAGCAAAGAGGAAGGGCAGTTGCTGGGACAGAGATGTGAAGTGTACATCCGGTCTGCCATGTTTGCTTACATCCCCTCGGCCACGCGGAAGGCTATCCTCGAGCCGCTCCAAACACTTGAAAAACACTGCAGTAAGCACGTAGGATACAGGTTTTGTTAGGGGATCATTTCAGATGGTTCCTAGTGAATTCGATGGTCGCAGGGTCGTCGGGTGCCAGGGTAGTAATGGGTTTTGGGGGGAGGTTTCACACTGAGGGCAACATATTCACCAAACCATAAAACTAAGAATGATAAATTCCAGGGATTATGAGGATAAGATATCGAAAGCGATTTGGGCTCAGTCATAGATCATAGAGATGGCATTTAGTATAAATTTTATAATCCCAGAGTGGGAATTCCGTGTAGGAGTGGGCAGGTAGGCAAGGTTTGCGCTTTTTGAGCAGGTAATTGACATGCAATTTAAAATATATGTGAAGAAAACGGCCGCTTAACGCGGCAAATAAAACGAAATACATGTAAAGACAGGTGTTTATGAGGGGCAGAAAAAGATATATACACATTCAAAAAAGGAAGTAGTAACGAAGCACTACTAGTAGGGTAAAATTGCAGGTAAATACAATAATGTTACAACGAAAAATCACAACAGTAAATATGGATAAAAATTATGGGGAAAACAAAACATATGATATTTGGGAAAAACTTGCACATAGTTATTTGTTCTGGGAGGAAAATAAAATATGATGAACTGCAATGTGAGGACAACAATAATAAAAACATTAGATAAAAAACAGTAGCAGAAAAAATTAATAGCAATTAAAAGTATGGTTAGGGCAGTGGCATGAGGTGTGAGGTGAGGGTGGTTCGTCACTTATGTTGATCTCAGCGTGTGGGCTTTTTTGTTGTGCTGTAAAACAATGATAGACAGCAAGGTTTGTAATATAGAGTTAGCTGTCTGTGTTTGTGAGTGGCGTGTACTTGAATTTGAAGAAGGCAAAAACATATGTAAGGTGTGGGTTTTATTTGGGAGGGCAATAGTTAAAATTGACCCCTAAATTAGGACATGTTACTTTTAATAGTAGTGAGGAAAAATTAGTGGTGCTGAGTAGAATGACGACATCCTGGCGTGTTTACGAGGATTCGCGAAAAAGTTGGGGAGGCAGGTGGCTCGGATTAGCAAGGGTGGGCGGGGTAGAGTGAGGGAAACAAAATTGTCAAAAGACTTCGTCAGGACGGCATGAGTGGTTAGCATGAAGTAGTAGGGCAGACATAAAGTGGGTAGGTAGGATTTAAAATAGGGTGATAGTGATGGCTGGGCGTTAATGGAAAACGAGGAGGCACTTCCAACAAGAGTGTCTTGTCGGTAGATAGCATGGATCGGGCAACCCGGGGTCACGAGGAGTATTTTGGAATCACAGGGTAATAGGCGAATTAGTGTTGGCGCTTGAGGTTTCCATCACTGCTGTCATCAGATGTGAGCAAGAGAGGAGTGGCCTTTGTTTTAAGTGAATGAAAGGGGTCTTGGCTTGCTGGTTTATTGTTGAAGGCAGCAGAGCTGCACCCTTTATGGTTTGGCCTGTTTGCCGGTCTCTCCCTCTCCCGTTGACGGAAAACGTGATTTTTATGCAGCCTTCTCTTGAGGGCGAATGCTTACTTCCGTTTGTAGAAGTGCCAGAAGGAAAAAAGCAGAGCTTCTGGTAACAGGTTTTGAAGTGTAATATCCGGTCTTTCTATGTATTGTTTTTCAATTAAATATATATATATATAATATATAATATATATATATATATATATTTATATTATATATTTTTTTTTTTTTTTTTTTTTTTAAAAGCTGATGCTGGCAGCACAAATTGCTTTCTTTTCTGGGACCCTTTTTAAGATCCCGGAGATAAAGGATTTCTGGCTCTTTGTTCTAGCACTCTGACCCTCATCGTTGATCTTGGTACAAAAGATGTGGTAGATTTGGAAGATCCACCAACAGTTGACTTGGCTGTGGGTAGTGTTTGAGATTCCTTCTTCAGACCCATTTCCCTCATTGAGGAATCCGTCCCTTCCTAATTGAATTTAGAGAGGTGATCTCCAAGCTGAAGAGTGATAAAAACAGCAAAGGGATTCTTTCGGGCATACCAGCTGAACTGCTAAAGGCTGGGCGGGAACCAATTCGAGGGTTTTTCAGGAATGGTACCAGTCTGCCAGAAAGGTAGATGGTACCATTCCCCTGACCTGTGAGGGGTGTAGTTCTTGTCTTGTTTTTCCACTTGCATTGTTGTATTATAGAAATGTGGCTCAAACTGTCTTTCCGGTTGACGGCAGTGTAAGTCCCTTAAAAAACCCCGGGGTGATGTCTCTTGGCTAAAAAAACAGTATTTTTTGGCATTTGCAATCGTATTGGAACGCCATGTAGGGCAGTAAAAAGTACAAATATCAGGCCATTTTAACTCTGAGATACTCTTGGTCTGTTGCCTTTTTATCTCTTTATATTGCTTTAGTATGCGTTTCTATTCCCCGTTTAAATCTCTCTCTCTCTCTCTCTCTCTTCTCTCTCTTCTCTCTCTCTCTCCCCCTCTCCCCTCTCTCTTCTCTCTCTCTCTCTCTCTCTCTCTCTCTCTCTTAATCCAATTTTTTTCGTTTTCCCGGATACTAAAGCTGGGACTTATTTGGGAACACCCGGTTGTTTTAGCTTGCAAATCGGTTTTCATATTCCACCAGTGTAAAATTTTGGAAGCTAAATATTAAAAATCTATGGGGCTGGCCGTAGAGTAATGGTGAAGCTCAGAAAAAAAACTTCACGAGTACATACGGTACAAACAATCCCGCACTATGATAACACGCAATTAAGCCCTTAATGCCGAAAAGCAAAAATCGCTCCCCAACGGGCGAATGGCCCTTACTGCTGTTCTGCTTATTTCTGCCCATGTTAACTCGGGAAACCAGCCTGGAGGCGGAGGCACCACTTCCCTTCCGAAAAAAGATTTGTTTGGCACTTTTCTTGCGTTCCCCCTGCTTTCTTTATTATGTTCTGTCTTTGGCCCGGGGGTCTGTGTGCAAAACCCTTTGTTTGGGTATTTTATATATATATATATATATTAAAATATATATATATATATATATATATATATATATATATATATACATGTGTGTGTGTGTGTGTGTGTGTGTTTTGTGACACATATACACATGTAAATTATACATAGATAAGTATATGAAAAATATATATAGAATATCTACACATGATATAGTACACACATACACACAACACACCTATATATATATATATATATATAATATATATATATAAAATATTATATATATATATATATATTTTATATATGAGGAATATATATGTGTGTGGTTGGTGTGTGTGGTGTGTGTGTTTTGTGTGGGGTGTGTGTTTTGTGTGGGTGTGTTTGTAATGTGGTGTATATATATATATATATATATAGATATATATATATAAATATATTTAATACAATAAAATATATATATAAAAATAATATTATATATATATATATATTATAATATATATAATTTTAACACACATATGTGTGTACATGTGGGGGGCATATTATATGTAATATGCGCGCGCGCGCGCACACAGAAAATATAATATATATATATATAAATTTTATATATATTAAAATAATATATAATATATATATAATATTATATTATATATATATATTATATATATTATATTATATATAATATATTATATATATAATATATAATAATATATATTGTATGTATTTAATATTTATACATATATATTTATAGTATAGATATACATTTGTGCGTGTGTGTGTGTGTGTGTGTGTGTGGTGTGTGTGGTGTGTGTAAATGTGTATGTATGTTGCGTATATTTATACTATATAAAGTATATGTATATTAAAAGCATATATATATTTGTATATACATATGTGTGTGTGTGTGTATGTAATATTATATATATATAATATATAATTATATATAATATATATATATATTTTAAATATATATATATATATAAAGGGTCGAGTGAGGAGGCGGAGAAAGCAGTCACGGTCGCCATGACGGCAATGACCCAGGACTGTTGCAGTCCTGGAATGGAGAAGCTGAACAGAGCCAAAGCAGCCCCCACCCTCCCCTCCCACCCTAACCCTGGGCCACGCCCTCACAGGCAGAGCCAGAACAGGTTGGGCTCTGTTTCAGCCAGTGTTAGAGCAAAAAGAAAAAAGATACACAGGGCAAAGCCTGAAGTGAAAAAAAAAAATCACAAAGTCCAGAGTACCAAAGGCTCTACACCTCCCATGGGACCCCGGTTAGCCTGACAAAAATAGACGAAAGATCCCTCAAACAGCGAGGACTTCACAATTGAACTGTCAGACTCTGACACAACTGACTCGAAATATAAAAGACATCTCTGATGTAAACTACCACCAAGTAACATCGGACAGAATACTACAGGGAACATCTGTGGCTTCAATACAAAGAATACCATCCTCCAAAGGCAATAGTGTGAGCAATGAACATTGGCATTGTCCCTGCTCCAGGAGGGCATTAATAGAGGGGTTGTTCGCTTCTCTGGGTATCATGTTTCATGCTGCCAAGCATAGCTGGCAAAAGAGGCTTGATAACCCTGGTCAGAGCAACAAATCCCTTGCTCTGCAAAAAGCCGATGCACCACACTGTGGAGAGGATGGGAATATCTTGCAATTGAGATCACCTGGCTGGGGGGCCCTCAAACTGTACAATGTGTACAGCAAGCCAGGCTGTAGGAGCTTAGACATCTGCCAGGTCTGTGCTACTGCAGCACTGAGTGATCATAGGGGGAGGACTTCAAGCACACCAGCCCATCCTGGCTCCCTGCAGGACACAGATGCGGCAGGCCATTACATAGCCAACGAGGGTGGAGGACATTCCCCGAGATCGCTTTTCTCAATAGCCAAGAAACCCCCTAACGGAAGCCGCCTTGCCGCGGGGGGGGGGGCTTGAGGTCCCTATGATCTGGTGAGCCGGACCAGCGGGCTACCCATACTGGAGGGGTCACCAGTGAGGGAGAGACAAAATGGCTTCCTGGTGCAAACCCAAAGGGGGTATGGGGAGGGGATGGGTGTACCCACCCCTGGTTCATTTCCATCTTGGACCCGGGAGAAAATCTCCCACGTGTGTTTGCCGTGCGTTTGGGGGTCCCGGTATTACCAGGAGACAGGAGTCCTGGAAGTTGAGCGGCGCTGCACGCTGCGCCCTTCAGCTAGTAAACAACCTCTTTGGTCCTTATTCTGGTTAGATGGGGGGCTTGCAAGGCCCGGTCA
>NW_023643099.1:0-35000 GCF_015228065.2 Penaeus monodon | reverse complement strand
TTTAATGTGTATATTTTAATACCCCACATAAATATATAATATATATATATATAATATATATAATATATATATATATATATATATATATATAATATTTTGGGTTTTGGGTTATTTTTTTTATATGTAAAAATGTATGTATATATTTTTTTTTAATAATAATATATATATATATATATATATAATATAAAATATAATATAATATTTTACATATATATGTAATGGGTGGGTTTTCAGCGCATGGGGATAGGGAAAGCGATGGGTGTGGAAAGCCTAGATAGTTTTTTAAAGGGGTTTTTGCATGCCTTCTCGCTTGCAGCTTTCCCCCCTGGCTACTCATTGCAAAAAAGGGAGCAGCTTTTGCAAAGTCTCCCTGCCGGGGTAAACAGCCTCTCCATCATAAAGGACTTCTGATGCCCCCCTCGTGGCCCCCCAAATGGGAAAACGGGGAAAACCGGGGCCCGGGTTTAAATTTCTTTTGGGGGATCTGGGAGAGCAGGGGGCCCCCAGAGGTACGGACAGGGCCCCCCAAACGTGGGGGACACGCTCTGGTTTCCCTTTAAAAAACTCCTCCCCCCAAACCCCCCCCCCTGGGGTAATGGGGGGGCTCGGGGAAGGGGGGCCCTTTGCCATTTCCTCCACCCCCCAAAAACCCTCGGGCAACTCTCGGGATAAAGGAAATGCGGGGGGGAGGGTGTTGCCCCTCCCACCCAGAAAGTAAGGGGGCTGTGGGGGGTAGCCATAGAATCCCCAGTCAAACTTCAGCCCCGGTAGTTGGGGTGACCCGGGTTTGATGGCGTTTATGGCATTAGACTGAAGATGCTTTTGGCTTCATTTCCCCTTTTTTGTGTATAGCTCCTACCGAGGGTATAAAAAATTGATTTTGAAAGAGGGGGTTTCTACCCCCAAACTCGCATCTTTTGGCAAAAGATTCCCCCCGGGCCGAGATTTCGCATTGTTTTGGGGTGACTTCAATGCTTTTTCCCGGCTGTGCCCGGGCCCGGGGCTACGAGATGTCTGTCGGCCCCCATGGTCGGACTGTTTCCCAGCAGCGAAAATAGCCTCCTTCTCCGGGACTTTGCTGGGTTTCCCGAAAAGGGGGGGATCTCGGGCTCCGGGTACCGGGCGCTCCAACCCAAAACACTGTACGGTACAGCGATCCCAGCTCCCAGGGGCCCCAAGGAATCAACCAAATTCTTGTTAGCACACGATGGAAGGACCCTCCAAAACTGTAGGGTTTACCGGAGGGGCCGGTTTTTGGGGCCCACCGACCATAGGGGGGTTGTGGCCTACCCTGTGGGTCCATTTCAAAACTCCCTGTCCCTCCAGGGCCACCCAAAGGGTTTCACCGGGGACAGACAAAGGGGGAAAGGGGTGTGCCCGGGGGTTTTTCACCTGGCAATTTTCTGACCGTTTCACAAAAACCCACAACCTAAATGGACCCAGTTTTTTCTTGGGATTTCCCTTTCAAGGGCTTTAACCACTCGAAGCGTCAGGAGCCCCCAGGGGCGTATCCCCCGGGGGAAAGGCAAATTCCATTTTCCCTTTGGGGGACATTAGGGGCCACTGAAGCGTGTCGCAAGGCACAGTTAATGGGAATCAATCTTCGTCTTTCCCCATTTTTTGCGTGGGGGGCTCAACCTGCTTGAAAGGGGAAAAGGGAAACAGTTCACCCGGGAAATTTCTTCCCTGAGGCGATCGAAGGCCTTTTTTTGGTAAGATTTTCGCCCTGCCTCCCAAACCCCTGAGAAAACTAAAATTTCAAAGGGCCCCCCTCACAAAGGGACTGTAGTCCGATCAGCGGAGGGAAACGGATCCTCTAAAGATCATTTTTTGGGGTCCGTGAATTTTGGGACTGAGAAATTTTGAACATTTTGTCCCCAGGTAGACCCTCCAACAGTTAGTTTGGATGCAAGTGATGTTCAGTCCCTTTGTGCCGACCCACCCATCAGCGGGGAAACCCCCTACCCTAACAGAGGTTAGGGGGCGAAAACCCAAAGGGCTGAAGATTTGGGGAAAGCTGCGGGCAAAAGGGGTTTATCGCTGCTAAAACGCAAAGGCGGGGGGTGAATCTTTTGGCTCGGGGCCTGCATACATTTCCGGGACTCCCAAATTTGGAAAGCTGGTACCATTCCCCCTGACCGGGGCGGGGGGCGGGGCATCCCTCTCGGGAAAAAGGGGAAAGGGGACCTTTGGGGATTGTAGCAACTACTGGGGCTTTAAAACGCTCAGAAATTCCCCGGGGAAAGGGGGTTCTCACCCACTTTCTTTTAAACGGACCCTTGCAACCCCCTTTCCTAAAGGCATCGGGAGCCCGGGAGCAGCCCTGGTTTTAATCCTGGCAAGCCCGGGACAGATTTTTAATACTAGCCCTTCGAGAAATTGGGGAAAACCCACAGTGAGTTGGGCCCGGGGGTTTCTTGCACCCTACTACCTCAAAAAAGGGGTTTTGGGACTCAGTGCATGGGGAATCGAAAAGGAGATCCTAGGCTCGGGGAAATTCCGACACAAATTTTTGGGCCTGATAGAAGCCTCTATATGGTACGGGGAAAGTGCTGAAAAGTGTGGGGGGGATGTCGAACTTCTCCCTTTTAATTCAGGGGTTTAGGCAAGGCTGCACCCTGCCCCAAAACATTTTCAAAAAATTGTAGGGACGGATAAGGGGCAGAGTAAAAACCCCCCAAAAGTCGTGTGGAGCAACATAGGCAATAATCAAGGTTTTCCAGACCTGACTTTGCCGATGAGGTTAAACATCCTATCTGGCCCTTTTGGAGTCACTTTTGGCGGCCCCTTGATGCATTTAGCAATGGGGCAAGCCCCAAAGGCCTAGAGGCCCTCCGGGGACCCAGATATTTATATTATATAATAATATTAATATATATATATATATATATAAAATATAAAACACAAAATATTTAAACATATGCTTTACAAATGCACAAAAAATCTAAATGTAATATATATATACTTTCCCAAATTGATTTTTAATTTTAATTTTTAGTTTGGGGTACCAAAATACGAGTATTTGGGGCCTGTTATGGGCCCCCTTTTCAATTGATCCATGCTTGCGGGGGGGAGGAGGGTTGAAGTTACAGAAATTTTTTAACATCCCTTGGTAGCGTAGCCCCATATCCTGGGTTGTCAGACCAGGAAGTCAGTAGACGGATTGGTCTGGAAACAGGAGCCATGAACTCGATAACAAGAGCTTTTTGGAAGTGGGTTTCCCTATGAAAGAAGGACCAAACGCCCTGTCTTCAAGGCCCAGATACTGCCAGTTTTTTCTTATGGAAGCGGGAAAACCCGGATTTCCAGTGTCCTGGAGCCTCGTCTTGATGCCTTTTGTAAAGTCCCTTCGCCCGGCCCCATGGGGTTTAAATTGGGGAGGCCACTGTCCCAAATGGGGAGTTCCCCCGTTTAGAATGGGATGGGGGCCTGGTTTTAAAAGCATAAAAATATGGCAATATATTAATATATAAAATGACTAAAATTTTATATATATATATAATTATATAAAATATATATATATATAATATATTTTTTATATGTTTTATATGTATAATTTTATATATATATATATATATATATAATATATATTTAAATTTATTTTATAAAATATATATATTTTAAAATATATATGTAAAATAAATAAAATATTTGTAAAATATTATATATTCATAAATATTATATATATAATAATAGAATTTTAATATAATATATAAATATAAAATTATATATAAATTAATAAAAAATATATAAAAGTGGGAATAAAAGTATAGAAAATAAAAGTAATTTTATATATATATATATATATATTATTATATATATATATATATTATATATACACAAAAAAACACACACACACACACAACCCCACACACACACCACAAAACACCCCCACACACCAAACACCCCACAATATATATATAAAATATATATATATAAAATATATATATATATATTTTAATATATATATATATTAAAATAAAAAATATATTTGTATAAAACATATATATAATATGGGATAAATATATGGGATATATTAAAACTATATATTAAAAAAATAAATTTTTTTATATATTTATTAAAATAATATATAATAAAAAATGTATAAAAAAAAAAAAAAAAAAAAAAAAAAAAAAAAAAAAAAAAAATATATATTTTTTATAAATATATATTTTTATATATATTAAAATATATATATTATATTATATTTTATATTGTTGTGTGGTGTGTGGGGTTTTGGGTGTATGTGTGGGGTGGGGGTGTGTTTTGGGGTGTGGGTGTGTGTGTGTGTGTGTGTGTTTATAAAAAACATATAAACGTATAGATATAAAAATACATATATTTATGTAAGTATATATGTAGATTTTTTATATAGGGGGTTTTTATATAAGTGTGGATAATTCTATTTTGTTACCAGTGGACCACGTGGCTGTTTTAAAAAAAATGGGTTTCCAAAAGTCCCCAAAAAAAGAAAACCCCCCGCTCAGCGAGGGGGAGGGGCAATTTTAAAATCCCGACCTGTTTTACCGGGAGTCCGTGCCAAGCTACCGGAAAAAGGGAGGGTCACCTCCCCGCCTCCCCCCGGGGGGTTTGGGGTCAAGCGACCCGCGCGGTAGGGGCCCGCTCCGCCCTCCTCCGGGCAAACTGACCGGGCCTCCACGCGCGCTTTTTACCCTTTTGACAAGTCGTTTGCGTTTGGCGTAGGTGGGTTTTTACCCTTTACGTGTGGGTTTTGTCCCGCGCACCCCTACTAGAGTACGAAAAAGCCTAATACAAAGTGGTGGCAGCGGGGGGGCCCTTTTCTCCTTTTTTGGGATGCAAAAACGGCACACCACCCCCGAAGAAAAAACCGCTCGACCCCCTTTTAAGACATGGCCCAAGAAAAAAAAACCCCTAATACACGGTTTTGGGGCCCCCTTTTTTATTTCTTTTTTCCTTTTTCCCTTTTCCCATAATTGTTAAGCCCTTGTTTTTGTTGGGGTTTTAAAAAGGGGCTAATGACAGCAAATGGGAAAGGGCTCCCTATTCTTCCCCTCAGATCGATTTCCCTCCCCATCGATTTTGTGAAACAATAAAAACCCTGAATAAACGTTCGTTGTTAAATAATTAATTATTTTCTTCGTTTTTAGAGATTTAATTTGTTTCAAAACTCAAAGAATTTTTTAAAGCGTTCGTGATTTTTTTCTTTCACGAATATCATTTCATTTTATTCGTTTCCCAACCCTCGCGCCCCACCTGACCTTTTCCCCCTTTTTTCTTTTGCGGGCATTTGGATTAGAGAAAAAGGGTTTACCTAAAACCCCACTTTTTTCTTTTCCCGGTCGGTGGCGGGGGGGTTGGGTCAGATAATCATTGACATTGCTTTTTGGGGACAGTTCTATCGGCGCTAGAAAAGAATAGTAAAAGGAAAAAAAATTAAAATTCTTAGTTTGAAAATAGCGTAGGATCTTCCCTCATAAACATAGGGGCACAGGGAAATTTCCCGATATTGCCCCGGGGTTTGCGTAAACGCCTAAAAAAAATCTGCCCCTCCTTTTTTTTGTTCGAGAGTAAGTTTTTTCCCTTGTTCGGCTCCCTTTGGTCGGTGTGACCCGCCCCCCGGGTTTCGTCCGTTTAAATTTAAAGTAGGGCTAGGGTTTTAAACTAGAATCATTTTTCCCCTTATTAATCACACCTTTCTCACCCTCTTGAAGTCGCTTTCATTTTTTGGGTCCCCCCAAAAACGTTTTTTGGTTTATTTTGTGAATTATATATCCTTCGGGAATTTGGGGGGGGCCCCTTACAGATACGCCAAAAAAGAGGGGCAGGGTATTTTTATTCCTGGGTTTGATCCCCCTTCAAAATATACGGCATTTTGGGGATAGGACCCCCCGTTATTGAGTTTTATTGAAGTCTGGGCTTTCAAAAACTAGACAGTACCTCGGCAGTTCAGAAATTTTTGACCCCCGGGAAAATTTGCTTGATAAAAAATTTTGGGGAAATTTTTTTTTTTTGTAACCCTTTTAATTTAGCGTACCCTTCTGTCCCCATATCAAATTTTTATTTGAATTCAATGTGGGAGTTGAAAATAATGTTTAAAAACACCATTGCTTTAATTTCTTTTAGTTTTTTTATAGTGAACGTTAATTTCGTGTTTGTGATTCATTCCTTTGTGAGGTCACTCGGGTTTCCCCCTTTATTAACGACAGCGTCCCCTCACACACGTTTCACACACACTTTCAGCTCACTCACCACAGGGATAAAAAACACTGACCCTTTTCATTGTCCCTTTGTGCCGGGCGTAAAGATTTCTCTCTTTAGCCCGCAAATTTTTTTCTGTCGCTTCCCGGGGGTACAAGTTACATCTAATTCTTTCTGGTGGGCGGGCTATGGTTCAAATGATCTTCGCGGATTCGCCGATGTCGTTCCCACTATTCTCATACTATCAGAAAGGTTGGTAGTTCAAGTAGGTCTATGCGGGAAACCCCTACTGACATCTTTCCCCCTTCATTTTTTTTCTTTACCTTTTTGAAAAAAAAAACCCCAAAAGAAAAAAAAAAAACGAAAATAAGTTAAAAAAAAAAACATTAAAAACCGAAATTTTTTATGAATAACCGGGGGTATGGTAAAATTTCCACCCCCTCTTCTCTGTTGCCTTTTTTTTTTCTTCTCTGGGCCCTTACGTGTATTATCTGGCTCCCCGCTTTTAATTGCAGTCCCGGGCCCACACGGCACCGAAGGGGGACCCTTATGGGGGGGTGGAGAAGGACTCTCGAAGAAACGCCCAAACCCCACGGACCAAGAAATTTTTGTTTAGAAAAGGTACCAGTCGCCCCAGAATGCTGTGCATAGGGACACCTTCGGAGCCTGCAGTCCCGGGTTTAAATCCAGGAGCTCCCTAGCGCAGGGATAAAACCGCCCCGAATCTGCCCCCGCCCCCAAAGCCCGTAGATCCAGACGAAGTTTCCCAGGACGTGTGGACGCGAGAAGGAAACCCCGGGGCGGATCTGTGAGGACTGTGGGGCGGGGGGCCCGCCGAGTTAGGGCCCGGGCCGGGCTAGAGGAAAGGGCAAAAACGAATTTTTAATAAGGAGGCCTTTTGCGAATTTCGAGGACGTTTTTGGGAAAAATCGAGAACGAGCAGATTAAAACCCCTGGCCGAGGGATTTAGGACAACATGGACGAGGAAACCACAAATTGAAACCCGGACCCAAAGCACGAGAAAGAGACGACCGCCAAGTTAGGTCCCCTTGAAGGGCCTCGAGGGGAGGCCGAGTAGGTGGCCGAACAATATAAGATGTGGTAATTCTATTTCCCGTTACCCGGGGTGTGGATAAATTTTTATTTTGTTACCAGTGGGCCCCTGGCTGTTTTCCCCCGTGGATCAAATGGGCCCAAAAAAAAGAACCCCCCCGCTCAGCGAGGGGGGAGTTTAATTTTATATCGACCTCGTTTGAAACCCAGATTCGTCTAAGCTACCAAACCCCCACAAGGTAGCCCGCCCTCTCTCCGGGCAGCTGACCGTGACCCCCGCGGGCCCGAATAACTAGACAAAAGTCTTTTGTGTTTTTACGCGTGGTATCAAATCTCAGAAATTTAAAAAGTCAAAAACCGTTAACAGGTATAAAATACCCCTGTTCACCATTGTTTTCTGAGGAAAGAAGCCTTTTTTCAATTATGTATAACAATATATAAAAAATATATAACACATATTATAAAAATTGTAATTTCATAAATAAAAATATGTATTGCATATATATGTATATACCCATTATATATATTAATTTTATACAAAAGATACAAAATAGTATTCTTATATACACCTCCCTAAAGTGTATATAAACATAATAGGGAAATATACTGTATACATACCAAAATACATCATATTACAAAGGTATATGTACAAAATATATAAAAATTTTTATATTTTATATATAAAATTATAAAATATATATATATAATATATAATATATTATATTTTATATATATATTATTTAAAAATATATATATATATATATAATATATAAATATAAAATATATATATATATATATTTTATATATATATATAAATTTTAAAAAAATTTTTTAATTTTTTAAAAAATTAAAATATACAATATGTTTATATTGTACATATATAAAAATTAAAAAATTTTTTTAAAAAATATGGATATGTAACCCTGTATATATACACATGTTTATAACATTATTTTTTATACATAATTTTATATATAAAAAATATATATTATAATATATAAATATATATGAAAAATTTTAAATATATTTATATTATATAAAATATACACATTATATAAAATATAAAAATATATATAAAAATATATTTTAAAATTATATATAATTTTAATATATATATAATATTATAATATATATATATATATAGTGGTAAATTATTATATTACATAATATATTAATATATAATATATAATATATAAAAAATATTATATATATATATAATATATATAATTATATATGTATATGTTAACAAAAATGTGTATATATATGTATTACACAACATATAATATTTTTTTTAAAAATGTATACCCCCAAACAGTAGGTTAGGTATATATACATGTACATATGTGGAGAATGTAATACAATATTCAGTAAAAAATGTATATACATTGTTTTTTTGCCTTAATGGTCATAAAGTTTTAAAAAGGCCCTACGGGAAAGGGGACATTTGATTTTTCAATACCATTACTGAAAAAAAAATTTTTGGGAACCCCCATAATGTCTACATTATATCTACAAAATTTTTCTATATATGGAGCGATATCCCAGTAGTTAAGTTACATCTAAAATAAGCAGGAGTTTCCTAAAAGCTTACAAAAAAAATTAGGTCTGTAAAATACTTCCCCCAAAAACTTTTTTCCCCCTTGATTTTTTCATTTAATAATTACCCACAAAACTTTTTTAATTGTTTTTTACAAAATTGAAAAAGCTATTGTACAGCAAATTTTACCAATTCTAAAATTTATATACATGAGAAAAAAAACACAGTAGAAAGAAGAATATCTTCTTTTTTTTTTTTTCTTTAAAATTATCAATGCTAAAATAAAAGTTTAGAACATAGTCATATGTCTAAAAATTACAATTTGTTTTTGTTACCTCACCCAACTAATTTCACACCAATTGGCAATCTAAAAGATAAAAAGCATAGCAACTGGTCCCTGAAGGCCCGGGTCTAGTGAAAAGAAGCAGTCCGGGAGCAGCTTTTTATCCAACAAGTTTTTTTTTTTTTATTTTTTATTTTTTTTTTTTTTATTCTTCGTGAATAAAAATTTTTTCAATGCCCCCAACATGAAATGTGGCATACCAAGAATTCTCATTGTTAAATTTCATACAGTCATTGCCTATTCCTTATACCCAAAAGAGATTTTTTTTTTTTTTTTTTTTACCAAAAACCCATTTTTTAAAAATTCAAAATTTTCAGGAAAAAAAAGGTTTTTCATTTGGGAGTCTTTTCTTCTTTTTTTTTTTTTTTCCTCTGTTTTTCTGACTTGAAGAACTGAAGAAAAACGGGGGATCTGATGAATTTGAGGAGCTAGAGATGATGAAGAAAAAGAGAAATGGATGTGAATCAGACAGAATCAGAGTCTGATGACAAGAGAAGAGAAGATGAGACGAAGAAAATGAAACGAGGAATCGGTCATTTATCACTGTCTCCTTTTTTCCTTTTTTTTTATGTGATGCCCAAAATTTTTTTTGAAAAAAAAAACCCAAAAACCCAAAAAAGTGATTCAGAGGCCTCTTACTATTAAAGCTAACGTAAAAGTTTCATTTGACCTTAACTCCTAAAAGTCAGGAAATATCTGATTTCACATGCATTTGCCGGGGGAAATTTTTTGGTAAACTTAAATACAAAAATTTTTGGGGAAAAAAAAATTTTATAATTTTTTTATAAGATGAAGAAGTACAGATTTTTTTTGTTGCCCTTTGATCCTGTGTCCCAAAAACTGTCTTTTTAATTTTTTTTTAGGGCAAAACCTAAACCCACAAAAAGGTCACTCAGTTTTTTTAAGTAAAGAATAAGGCCCCCTAAATAATATACTTAAGTTTTTTTTTGCCCCTATTTTCAATCCATCTGTTTTTTTTAGTATTTTCACACAAAAAAATTTGCTGCCAAACCAAAAATTTATTGCCCTGATGCAAAACAAGTCTGGCAAACAATTTTTTAAATTTTCCCCATAGGCAAAAACTTCAGTCTCAATTTTATCATCCTCTTTTACTTTTTATCAGCCCTTTTTTGATCAAAATACGTATAAAAAAAAACAATATGAAAACCTACTACCCCTTTTATTTTAGGGCACACAAAACCCCAAAATCACACATATACAAAACCCCAGTTTTTGGACCCCTTTTTAACGGATATCAGAAGCAATGGAAAACTGTGCTGCGGATGGATTTGTGGCAATAAAGGACATAAGTGTGTTCCCCAAAACCGTCCCAATTGTCCACTAGTGGGCAGTCCCCTCACTTTCACACTGAAATTTATGCCCTTTTTCCCCCCCCCTTTTTGTGTCATTGGATTCAAGTGGTTTAAATATTTTTTATTTTTCTATAACCACATTTCCTGATGGGCGATAGAAAATGAGAAAGGTGAATTTAGCATACCTAACATTGGATTGATAGAAAGTTGAAAATGAGCATCTGTGATATGTGGGAGGTATAGGTTTTAAAAAAACCAGTTTCAGATATAATAAAGGGAAAATCTAAATTATTAAACTAAATATGGGGAGGTTTTATTTTTTCTGTATTCAAAATGAACAAGTATTTAACACGTCAGGGGTAAATGATTAAAAGTGCAGTACTGGGGCTTTTGTTTCTTTAATAATGTAAAAGTTTGGGGGCTATTAGCCACAATTTCAGTAAATACAGTCAAGCAGAGATATTGATTCTTTTTTAAAATTAAAAAAGACAAGTATGTTTTAATGCAAAAACATTTTTTTTTTTCAAAAAAAATTAAATTTTATTTTCTTTTTTAGTATAGGAGGTAACTTTCCAAAACTGTTTCGCTATTTACTTTCCTGGTTCTAGTTTTGAAAAATTATTCTCCTTTTCCCAGTGAGAACATCACAATTTCAAGCATCTCAAACTCTAATGTTCAAAAAAAATTTTTTTAACATCTTTAAATACCCTGCAGGTTCCTTTTAAAACAATGAAAATAAGGGCCATCTGACATTCAAAGAAAAAAAAAGGAAAAAAGAAAAAAAAAAAATACTATAAATACTTTAAAAAACAAACAATTCATTGTTTCGACAAAAAACACTCACTGAAGCGGGTTAAAAAAGTGTCAATAAAGGAGGTCTGACGCCTTGCATAAAATGAAATTTTCCTAAATTTTTTGCCATTCGGAAATACTATTCAATACATCAAACAAATGAAATAAAAAACACAATACACGATATCCGAAAAAACAAACAACTAAGAAATACCAAAAAATTGTATCCGGTTTTCATTTTTTGAAAATAAATATTTGGGCCCCCTTTCTTAAAACTTTTTGCCAATTGGTTACTAAGGAAGGGACTACTTTTTTCAAAATTAATATCCAAAGTCAATAGCTTATTTTTTTGATTAAAACAATAATAGCATGGATATTTCAAAATTTTGGTTTTTCATATATCAATTTTTCTGCAGAGTTTAAAACCCTGCAGATTTTATACGTCTATTTTTGGAGATGGGAAAAGTATTCAAATATTGAAAAATTTTAATCTTTATATTTCTTTTGTTTTTTAAACATACTATGAGATAATTTCCATAACAGCAAAAAAAAAGGAAAGGCAGCAAAAATTTTAAAGCACTAAGCAACTTCAAAGTATAAACATATTCAAATAAAGGGTAAAACAGCTGATGGTTTTTAAAAATAAAAAACGAAATTCTAAAAACTAAAGATAAATTAGACTATAACATTTAAACAAATGGAAGCAATGTGGTAATTATGAAAGAACAAAACTATTTACACATGCTGTAAATAGCCCTTAAATACAAAAGATCAGTTTTTCATTTTTACAATCCAGACAAAGCATTTTCAAAATTACGATTAAGGTGGTATCTTTTCCAGGTTCCTGCCCTAAAAGAAAAAAGTATCAACTTTAAAGCAAAAAAAAGGGGTTTAAAAACTTAAGAGTTCTACTGTTGTTCTTTTTCTTTTTGTTCAGCCGCTTGTTAAGTACAGTGTACGTGAGTCTCTGTGACAACTTTTTTTCCCTTTGCATTTGGTCCAAGGGCCAAAATTTTCCAAAAGCACTTCTGCAAGGGACATTTTCTGCCGAAGGCTTTCTGAAAAGGTCGGGAAAAGTAATTGAAATTAACATAAATAATTTAGATCTATAAAGGATGTATTTAAAAATTAAAAAGAATACTACCCTGTTTCACCCAAAATGAAAGCCCCCCCCCCCACCACACCAAAAGAGGGGGGGAGCAATAATTAAAATGTGTGAAGTAAATATTTATAAAAAAAAAAATTATTAAGACCCAACGCAGCTTTGAATCCTTTTTTGTAAAGGGCACAGAAATTAAAATGTCTTCTGAAAATACTTTGGCTATCAAGTTTAGTTTCCTTTTTTCATTCCTCAGTGACCTATCAATATTTTGTTTTTTCACCAGCCAAATTTCAAAACAAAAGCTCCAGCAATTTTTATTTTGTTTTTATAAAGGCTATATAAGGGTCTACTGGAAAATATTTTTCCCAAAGAAAAACAGTAGTAAAGGCAAGGGTTTTTAAATAGGGGCTAATACATCATGGGATTGGCAAGTATTTTTTTTTTGTAAAAATGTTTATTGTTTTGTGCAAATTTTTAAGCCTATGTTTTTAAAGTGTCAAAAATGGTCACTGCATAAACCAGACTATTTTTTATCAGCAGAATGGATGTCTTCTATATTTTGAATCAAAAAAACGCATTTTTCTTAAATTTGTAGGATATGTATGGAAAAGTTCTCCAAAGAAGGGAAAATTGTTCTTTCTTAAAAATAAATTTAATTTTGAATACAACTTCATTTTTCTTTCACAAAAAATTTATGTTGATCCTAGAAAGGTAACACACTACCACGTTCTTTCAGGGAAAAGTTACCCATATAAGAAAAGTCTGCAGTCCTTCCCAGAGTGCCAACGGAATGGTGGCCATACTGATTACTTGACTTGTGCCACTCTTTTACAGATAATGCAAAAGTTTTTGTTTGTTTCGGTGGCTAAAACATGGCCCATATATATCCGGTACTTAGGGTGTGCATTGCATTTGGTTTCCTTTGAGGGGCAACTCTCCCAGTGTTTTGCTTGTAATCCGGGCCCTGGCCAGAAAGAATTTTAGTTTTAAGTGTTGCATTAATCTGGGTCTTTTTTTAACCCTTCCGACAGGGGATGTACGTACTTTCCAGGGCAGGGGGGGGGGGGATTTTTTCTCCGGAGGCTTTTGTACATCCCATGGTGTATGTATGGACATGCCATGAGTTTTTTTGTTACAAACAGCAAAATAAATTTTCTGCCATGAAAGTGGTTAAGTAGTTTTTTTTAAAACTTTCTCATTTTTTCTTGAAAAAGGAAAAAGAAAGAAAGAAAAAAAGAAAAAAAAATAAATAAATAAAAAAAAAATTTAAAGCAACAAAAACCCAGATCTAAATCCCTGATACCGACATGCTTATTTATTTAGCATAGACTGAAAAATGATTAATATGGGGTCTATATAACAATAAAAATACCCCTTTAGCTCGATTTCAGGAAGTTTGGCAAATAGACTTTAGAAAATAAAGAAAAAATGAAAATACAACATATCTTCGTATTTTTTACGAAAAACGGCATGGATGCTGGGATTTGGTTTTTGAGTGGTTTTCGCATGGGTGGGGGCGATATAACCCCCGCCGGGGGTCGGGGCCCCACTATATATACCCGTCGGGAAAGGGTTAAGAAATATAGGGCTATGCGAGGAAATAGACTAAATAAAAATCAAAATTTGATTTTTGAGTACCCCAAGTCCCAAAAAAAAAGGATTAAAAAGCCAAGCAATTCAGATTGTGATGAATAAAGAAAAGTTTGGTGTTTCATTACTAAAGGAAAGGGTTTTTACCCGGGGTGTGCGGGGGTAGAGCCCCCGGCGAGGAAATAAAAAAACGTATTTTTAAACCCCTTGGGGGTCCAGGGGAATGTACGGGGAAGTATTGTTTTAAAACCCCAAGGGGTCCAGGGGGCCAGGGGTAGGCTATCCCTTTGGCTAGGTGCATAAAATAAAAGCGGGTAGGGATATTAGATCTAGTGTGTGGTTTGGGGGTTTGTCACATCAAGATTGTCAACTTATTGTGACGGAAGTGATAATCAATTCTTTCTCATACATAAGAATAAATTGGTGAATAAATTTTGGCTGGGAAGGCCCAACTGCATAGAAAAAAAACAAACAAAAAACTTCTATAGTATAAATGAGTGGAGCCCCTTAAACCACATAAGAGTAAATATTTAAGGTTAATATTGAGATGATGCACAGAAAAAAGGGGGAAAAATGGAACTGTCATTTATAAAGCAAAAAAAATAGAATAGGAAGCAATACGGTACTCTGCAGTGGCCCTTTATTTCGGGAAAATGGGGGAAATGCCCGAATCTACCGCTCAAAGAATTCTTAACCACGTCTTTATAGCCAATTTTAAAAATTTTCATAATTAAGTATTTTCTTTTGACCAAAGTACTCTTTCTGTTGACAAACCTGGAAATCTTTTAAAAATTAGTTGTTTTTTTCATCATTTTTTTTTCTTTTCCTCATTATTTTTTCAGTTTTTGATGCAAGTAATTCTTTTTTACCATTTCTTTATTCATTTTTAATTATTTAAGGGATTACTGCTCGTTTCCCCAAAACTGCCTCTCATATCAGAACAATACTCTCAATCAGTTCACATTTTTCCTTTTTAAGTTTTTGAAAAGGGCGGCCCCTTCAAATTCTGTGGTCAGAAACATGGGGTATTTTTTGATTTTAATTTCAAATATAGTTTATCAAATTTTGTTTTATGATTAGTCATTGCAGTGTTATTTTTTAATATTTTTTTATAGCAATACGGGTAATTTTTAAAAAATTTAGGGCCCCAGGAAACCTCTTGTTTGATGTGTGCCAGTCACACAGAGTTTCTCTTACGAATCTGCATGGGCATTTTCCAATTTCCAACAAGACTTTTTGTGAATGGGATCAACGTACCCTCCACTCTGAGGTATGGCAAAATATTTTTTTTTTTCTATAAAAAAATAGGCATTTGGCACAAAGTGCAATAAAGGGGGTGGGTCAGGGGGGGCTTGTCACCCCCATCTAGGGAAGAAATAAATAGGTAAGGTTGGGTTTTTGGATTTCTATTATAAAACAAAATTTTTCTTACAACGGGGGAAATATAGACTGTATTGTTTAAACCCCGGGGGGGGTTTTTAAAAATTGCATTACCCAAAACTTGTTTCCCTTTTTCTGAAAAGGGACTTCTTGTTTTTGTTAGACAAAGCTTTTTTATTCCGTTTTTTTGGACAAAGTTTGGCTCTTTTTTCAAAAAATAAACATTCAAATTTTTTTTTTTCCGGCTTTCAAAAAAATTTATTTTTTAACGTTTCATAAATACTTTCTTCGTTTTTGCAGGTTCCTTTTGACACCCAGTCCATTACAAACCCCCCCCCCCCTGCCCATAAAAACCCCAGCCCCCCATGCACCCCCAAGATTTTTGGGATAGTTCTGTAACACAAAAAATCTATTACATGCGTTAAAACAGTTTTTTATAATTTAAATTTGGGGAAAAACTCATGCTTTCTGAAATGGTTTTTTTGCACTTGTAATACAAGCTTTTTTTATTCCATGTTATTGAAGGTCTGGCTCGTTTTTTTAAAAAAATTAACTTTTAAAATTTTTTTCAGGAAATTTCAAACCCAGCTCCCCATCACCCCCCAAGTTTGGGAACCCAAAATTATAAAAAATTCTGTTTAGGGGATTTAGTCTCTGGAAGAAGCATGATTCAGTAAAAATTACCCTATTTAATCATCAATATATTTTGGGCACAATTATGGCTTGTGGACTTCATAAACTTCATAAGCTTTTTTTATGGTATTCCCCCTAAACGACATAAAACGAATTAATAATCTTGCCTTGCATGTTTATCTCTTTTAAAACCGTAAATGAAATAAGAAAAAACCCAAAATCCACAATAATCCCTTTACAGTTCCTCACAACAGCAGGCTAGTGTCGCTCGCCAAAACCTCTTTAATCTCAAATGACAAAGAAGTTAAAAAAAAAAAAAAATTATTTTTTTTCAACTACATAACCCTGGGCAATCAGCTTCCAATTCCGGGGTGCAATCAGTTCCAAATCGGGGTCCAACTTCGCACTCTAGAAACACAGGGGATTCGGCTTCGACTGAGCGGGGGGGGCCCCCCCGGGCGCCCACGGCATGCGGGCCTCTACGTCCCCCTCCGAAAAAAACCTTTTTCCCTCCTTTCTCTTCCTTTCCCCCTCTTTCGCGGAGAATCTCGCCCTGCAGTGGGAAAAACCTTGGCGCGGTCTCTCTCTCCTCTTTTCCCCCTCGGGGCCTCCGGGGGAAGTAAAAAAACCTGATTCGTGAAAGTAAACAGGGAAACCGGACGTCTTTGGGTTTACGCGAACGGGGCTGTCTTCGGTTGTCTCACTTGAAGTTTGAAAAAATAAGTCGTTTGGATTTTTTTTCTTTTTTTTTCTTCCTGGGGAATGCCTTGTGGGAATTAAAATTTTGGGGTTTTTTTTTTGTGAATGATAGTTTTTTACCCCTCGTTTCTCTTCTGCTTCTTTTTTCGTTCTCCTCTTCTCTCCTCTTTCTCTCTCTCTCTCTCTGGCACGGCGTGTGCGTTGTGTGTGTGTGGTGTGTGTGTGTTGTGTGTGTGTGTGGGGTGTGTGCGTGCTGCTGCCGTGCGTGCGTTGTGTGGGTGTGCGTGCGTGCGTGCGGCGTGTGTGTGTGGTGTGTGTGTGTGTTTTTGGCGTGCGTGCGTGCGGCGTGCGTGGTTTTGTGTGTGGCTGTCTGTCTGTCTGTCTCCACAAAGAAATGTTTCACAGGATCAATCTGAAAATACCGATTTAAAACCGGGACCGCGGGAACGTTCCCCCATTCAGTACCCCTTTAACCTTTTCCAAGGGTGCCTCATCGGCCCTTTTTTAATTTTGCTTCCTGAATAGTCAACGGTGTTTTTTTTCCGATAACAGCAATCCCAATACCAATTCGAACTTTTCAGTACTTTACCCCATTCTAAAAATTCCCATTCAGCTCGGCCATGTGCCCTTTCGGAATTTTTAGTCATCCTCCTTAGACGATATGCGTCAAATTTGCTTTAGTGAGTTTAAATAATTATACAAATGGGGTTTTGGGTTTCCCAAAAGGTACTAGGGTTTTCCCCTCTTCAAGGGGTATTCGTTTAATGATAACTCAACGTAAAGTCAATACAATAAGATCAGAAAAGGAAATATAAACTACGTAACTTTCATTATTAAGCTTAAGTTTGTTTTGGAAAAGTTTCCCACACACACCACACATAATTACGTGATTTTGGATAATTAATGAATTTATATCTTTTAAGCATATCATAATTACAGTTTTTATTCCAAAAAAAATATAGATTAAAAAGTAATTTAAGTGGTGATAAGTACTTCTTTAAAAGGATCGATAATAATAAGTACACTCCCAGAAAATTTGCTTTTTTCAAGAGGTGGGAAGAAACGAAAGCAGCCATTTTTCGTTTATTTGAAGAAAAAACAGGTAATAATCGACAAAAGGGCCTGATTTTGTTTTAAGTGACCGAAAACAGTATTATAAAGATATTAACAAGAAATGAAAATTTTGAAATCATTGAAAAAAAAATGTTGAAAAAAAAATCTCGAGTGAGAAGAAAGTAGAGTATACAAACGAAATGGGAAGTGTAAAAATTAACAAAAAAACAATTATCTCAAAGAAAAACTTAGACACCCCAAAAATGCAGTTTTTTCCCGGGAAACTAGAATAGGTCCCTCGTAATACGAGATCCCAAACTAACGATATCCGATTCTCTTAAATTTTTGAAAGGGTGCTTCACTACTTTTCAGAAATTACTTTTTTTTTTCCAGGCGAGCGTACAGCGCGAAGGACCCGGGCCGGCTTGGAGAAAAACCCTGAAGGCCCCCGGCCCCCCGCCGCCGCCCCGGAGACGCCCCGACTCGCCCTCGTAGCGACCTCGGGTGATAGCCCGGGGTCGTCCACGAAGTAGTACCCTTTAGGCGGGGGGCCGCGGGGAGCTGCACGAATACTGCAAGGAGCGTTTTTGATATGCTTCGATTGAGTTTAACTTCTGGGATTAGACAACATTTGGGGAGAAGGCGGTTTGATCGTAACAGATAACGAGGAGGAACAGAAAGGCAAACAAAAAGAAAGGGGGGTCTTGAAGATATTTTTCTCACCTTTCCCTTTCGTGTTGACATCCTCTCGCGCTCCTCTTTGGCCCAAGAAGTTTTTCGAAGCCCCGTATCCCCTCCCATGAAAAGGGGTAGTTGGCGGCAGGGGAAATGACTGGGCCCTAAACCCCCCGGGCCTGGATATTGTAGCCCCGGGGGGTTTCCCCTGAGCCCCCGCCCCCGCCAACACCACAAGGAATTGTTATCTGCTGGAGAAAAAAAACAAAGCCGTTAAACGAGGGGAATAACAACCAGTTCTCCGATTTGTTTTGCTTATTTTCCCCGTGAGCTTTTACGATACCTTTATGACCCCTGCTGGAGGGTTGCGAGGTGGAGCCGAACTGCTTTTCCATCGAAGCCGCGCTTTTATATTTCGCGAGGGTGCGGGCAAGAAAAGGTGACCCGGGGTTTTTCAATGAGCCCCTCCATTTGGAAGACAGATATAAAAAAGGGCATTCAGCTAAAACGTTTATAAAAGTATATTGGTACGGATTTCACAAGAAACAAACGCCAAAAATCATCCCTTTTAACGTCATGATTTCCGTCATACTATAATATATGGAAGAGTATGTACGGTGCATTTTTTGTGCATGAATAATACATATACTCTGAGTGCTTTTTTCATTTTTGTAATGTAGTTTTTGTTTATACATGCAATATATAATTTTTATATATATATATATATATATATATTAATATATATAAAATTTGTTGGTGTGGTGTTTGGGGTTTTGGTGTGGTTGGTGTGTGGTGTGTGTGTGGTTTTGTGTGTGTTGTAAGTAAAATATCATAATAATATATTTATATAATATATTTTATATAAAATTTTAATATATATGTAGTATAAGCGCATAGTATATGTTAAGTGTGTGTGTGTGTGTGGTGCGATATATAATATATATAATATCATAAAATGTTTATAATATATATAAAATATTTATATTATATTTATATATATATAATATATAAATATATATGATTACATACAAATTATTATATATTTAAAATTTTATTAAAAATTTTTATAAGAAATAGTGATAGATAGATAGATATGATATATGTGTGTGGGTGTGGGTGTGTGTTTTGTGGTGTGTGTGTGGGGGGTCTTGTGTCTGTCTGTGTGTTGCACCAACATATATATATATATATTATATAATATTATATAATATAATATATATATTTATGTATGTGTTGTGTGTGTGTGTGTGTGTGTGTGTGGTGTGTGTGTGTATGTATGTTTTTATATAGATAGATGGTACAAATACAGATATATAATAATACATAGTATGACAGATGCATATATAAAAAAACATGTACACTCTCTCTTCCTCTTCTTCTCTCTCACAAAAACACACCACCACCACCACCCAAAACACCCCCACTGGTTTTTGTGTGTGTGTGGTGTGTTGGTGTGGTGTGGTTGTGGGTGTTGGCAGTGTGTAGTGTGTGTGTGGTATGTGTGGTTTGTTGTGTGTTGTGTGTGGTGTGTGTGTGTTGTGTGTATGTGTCATATACATATAAAATAAATAATGAAAACCCATCAACAAGAGCATTTGGGGTGTGTACCTATGCAGAAGGGGCCAATCTACATGTTTCAGGGGCCCTTTAAACTTCCGTTTTGCAATGGAAGCGAAAAAGGACGCTATCCAGTGCCTTTGGGGGCCTCGTCTTTACCTTTTTTAACAAAACCCTTCGCCGGATATGGGGTACAGTTGGGAGGCTACATGTCCAACCGACGGTTTCACCTGAAGTTACTTGCATAATCCCGGGGTCGCCAACCAGGTATATGGGCACCTGTCGTTTCCCTGTGGACGACCCTGCCATCAGGTTAATCTCTGCGGACAACCCCGGGGGGAGGAAAGGGACGACCCAGGAGATCATGGCTTGGGGAGCTCGCGAGACCTGTCGCGAGGAATTAAAGATGGGCCGGGGGGTGCCGGAGACTCGCCACGAGGGGCCCCGTGGGTTTGGGAAACGAGGGTGGATGCGGCCATGCGCCCCCCCTCGGCGTTAGCCCCCTTTATGATGATAACATACATAAAAACATACATATATATATATATATATATATATATAATAATATTATATATATTATGAGTGTGTGTGTGTGGTGTGTGTTGTGTGTGTGGTGTGTTTATTGGGTGATTTGGTTTATTTTTCACACACACAACACAACACACACACACACACATACACAACACACACACACACACCAACACACACACACACACCCCACCACACACCACCACAATTTATATATATAAAAAATAATATATAATTATATATATAATTGTGTGTGTGTTTAAAGATGTATAGTACCAACACCCCACACGCGCGCGCGCACAATATACATATACGTGTGGTGTGTGCTAATATACTATATGCATACTACAACATATGCGGAGTATGCATTATGTATAGTGTATATACTACATACTACCAAAAATATCATATATGGGATATATTAAAAATATACATATATATATTATATATTATTATTATTATATATATATATATTAATTATTATAACATTGCATATTATAATATTATAATATAAATATAATTTTTATATATATATAATTTAATATAAATATAATATGCGTGTGGTGAAATACTATAATATATATTTTATATAATTATATATATATCTATAATATATAAAAATATATAAATATATTATATGATATGAGAAACCCCTGTGTCCGAGTGGTTTAAAACATCGGATTCAAGACCACGAGGGAACTGAGTTTTGGGTTCGAGTCTCCGGCCGGCCGTTGTTCCCCTTTGGGGAAAAGAAACTTAACTCGATTGCGTACCCAGCCACTGGATAGGCAAGCCGGGCCCAAGTCAGTCCCGGGCCCCAAGCCGGGTAAATAGAGAGGGTTGGCGTCAGGAAGGGCATCCGGCTATAAGAGCTATCTCCCAAAAACCCAAACAAACATAATCATGGCGACCCCATATAAGAAAGGGATAAAGCTAGGAAAAAAAAAAAGTATTTTTGAATATTATTTATATACATATAAATCTAATATATATCTATTATATATTTATGTGTGTGTGTATTTATGTATGTATATATGTATGTCTATATGTATATAATATATTTATAAATAAATAAATTATTAAAAAAACACACACACACACACACACACACACACACACACAAAACACACACAACACACACCACACACACACACACACACACACACCCCACAACACAATATATATATATATATATATATATATATATATATATATATATATATATATACACACATGTGTGTGTGTGTGTGTGTGTGTGTGTGTGTGTGTGTGTATGTGTGTGTGGTTTATATAAAAATGCACACGCACGCACGCAGGGCACACACACACACACACACACACACCACAAAAACCACACCACACACACACACACACCACACACACCCACCACACACACACCACACAACACATGTGTATATAATATTTACATATGTGTGTGTGTTCTGTGAATTATCGCTTGGGGGGGAAAATTGGACTATAATACTAAGTCCACCTTTCGAAATCGCTGATTATGGTATTTTACGTATTTATCTTTCATATTTTTTGAGTTTCCTAATACTTTTCCTTATGGATACCGTATTCTCATACGATATTCTCCTTTTTGAACGCTGGAATAATAAGCATCTTGTAAAACGCAATGCTATGTCCTGTGTGAGAGAGAGAGGCCTTGTAATCATATTATTAACAGCCCTTCACAGCCATAAGATTTATTGTTTTCACTATTATGAGAAGACAGAAACTATGAGTCCCGCTTTATCTTGTCTCACTAAATAACGAGGTAAAAAATTTTATATGTTATGTGTATATTCATTTGCGTTTGTTGCGTCAAATCGGACGGCATATGTAGGCTGTCTTGACGATAAACTGTCAACAACGAATCTGCTGTCCTTTTTAGAATAGTATCATGCATTGTTATTGTGTGCAAAACCGAAGACGGAAGCAAACAACACAATGGTCTTGCGAGAGGCAACAAATTAGTGATTATCTGGAGCAAAATTGCCCGCGTTTGAGGGAAAAAACGCGGGAACGCACGTGTACCGTCTGTTATCTGCTGCACGCATCACACACCTGCAGAAAGAACTGCATTTTTTCGCCAACACGAAATTTTAGCTGCGACTTTCTGCTACACCCGAAACACATGGGTTTACCACACAAAAATATGTAATTTATGTATGTATGTGTATGATATGTATCTTATTCTCTCTCTCCCCTCTCTCTCTCTCTCTCCTCTCTCTCTTCCTCCTCTCTCTCCTCTTCTCTCTCTTCTCTCTCTCTCTCTCTCATTCTTTTCATTCTCTCTCTCTCTCTCTCTCTTCTCTTCACTCTTCCTCTTCTCTCTCTCTTTTCCTTTTCTCTCTCTCTCTTTCTCTTTCTCTCTCTTTCAATAAACAATGACGTGATGGTTAATAATAGCAAGATGTTAATAATAGCATTAACGCTGATATGAGAAAACGATAGCGTCACATGGCATCTACAGCTTCTAGGTGGCCATAATCAGTCTTTATTGGCTTCGTTTCAAGTTTTCGAAAGAAAAGTTGAGATGTCATGATGCAAATTACGGGTTTTTCCATTTTCTTTGTGAGAGAATAAGTGTGATTGCAAGAGGAGGGCAGACTTTAGAATTTTCTCTTTTTTGCTCTTTGTCTTCGTTTTCTTATATATCTGGGGAAATTTTTTTATGAGGAAGTTGAATATTGATGTGTTTTGTCTGTTTTGTTCTACTGTTTGTTAAAATTTTTTTTGCTTCTCTCTATGTCTGATATTACCTGTCTGTCTGGCTGTTTCTATCTCTATCTCTATATCTGTCTATATCTGTCTCCGTAATGGTAAGAATAGTTACAATAATGATTATAATAATGATAACAATTACTTTTTTTCGCAACTAATAATAATGATAATAACAATTATAATAACAGTAATAATAACAATAATAGCAATAATGATAACGACAACAACAATGATGATGATGAAGAGGAGGAGTAAGATGATGATGATGATGATGATGATGATGATGATGGTAATGATGATAATGATAATGATGATGATAATCATAATGATGGTTAAAATTAATGATAATCATAATGGCAATAATAATAATAAAAATAATAATAACGATAAAGCTAATAATGTGATAATAATTTAAAAACAAAACAATCATAATGAAGTAACAATAACAGTAAATAAATAATAATCATAGTAATAATAAAAATAGTAATGATAATGATGTAATAGTAATTACAATAATGATGAAAAAGATAATGATAATAATGAAATTATAAAATAACAGTAATAATGATAACAGTAATAATAATAATAAATGATGATAATAATAACGATGATGATGATAACAAACAATAAAAACAACAATAATAATATCATATAAAATAGTAAAAAAAATATAATAATAAAAAGACGTGTAGTATGAAAAAAAGGGAAAAAGAATGATGACTTTTATGTAATGATAATAACCCCATTAATAAAGATAAGACTCATCCAGGTGCTTAATAAGACACTCGGGGGATGGCCCCTTTAAAGTCAAAAACCACGGGCATGAGGAAGGGGAGAGAGGAGAGAGAAAAGGGGAGAGAGAGAGAGAGGGGAGAGGGGAGAGAGAGAGAGGGGGGAGAGGAGAGAAAAGGGGGAGGGGAGAGAGAGAGAGAGAAAAGAGAGAAGAGAGGAGAGGAGAGAAGAGAGAAGAGGAGGGGGGGAGAGAAGAGAGAGAGAGAGAGAAGAGGAAGGAGGAGAGAGAGAGAGAGAGAGAGGAAGAGGGAGAGAGGGAGAGAAAGAGAAGAAGAGAGGAAAGAGAGAGAGAGAGGAAGAAGGGGGAGAGGGAGAGAGAGATAAGAGAGAGGAGAGAGGAAGAGAGAGAGGACGAGGAGAGGGGGAGGGGAGGGAGGGAGGGGGGAAAAGGAAAGAGAGAGAGAGAGAGGGGGGGGAAGAGAGAGGAGAGGAGGAGAGAGGAGAAAAAGGAAGGGAGAGAGAGGAGAGAGGGGGAGAGGGGGAGAGGAGAGAGGAGAGGCAGACAGGACAGAAAACGAGGGAGAGAAAAGAGGAGGACAGGGACGACAGAAAACGAGGAGAGAAAGAGAGAGACAGGACAGACGACAAACAGAGAGTAAAGAGGGGGACAAAGAGACAACAGGAGTGGAGAAGAAAAAAGAGACAGACAGAACTGGAGAGAGACAAGAGAAGAAAGAGAGATTGTAGTTTTTTGGTTTATCAGGTTTCAGACGAGATCGCCTAATCACTGCCCGAAAAAAAAAGGTTTACTTGCTTGCTCTCCTCTTGTTGCGTCACAACATACCTTGTATACGCTTTTGAAAATTTTTTTCGCTTTCGTGGTAATCGGGCATTGCTGTGTTGGGGGAATTTCAGGGTCATTTTTTTATAATAAATACTTTCCAAAAGTATTGGGGTATCTGTAATTATTTGGTGGTTTACACAAGTGGGGATACGCATAACCCCCCACACACAACACAAAACCCCACACACACACAAAAACACACACACACCCCACACACACACACCACACACACACACACCCACACACAACACACGCGCGCGCGCACGCACACACGCTCACACACAAAAACTATCAATATTGTGTCTATTATCTATTTAAAAATATATATATTATATATTATATATATATATATATATAATATTATATTTTTAACATATATTTATTATCTATCTGTTATTTTATGCAATGTTGTGTGTGTGTGTGTGTGTTTGTGTGTGTGTGTGTGTGTGTGTGGTGTTATTATATATTATATATATATTTTATATAAATATATTATATATATATATATATATTTTATATAATGATATATGAATTTTCATAATCCATACATATGTACATGGGAGGTTTTTAAAAATTTTTATGTATTATTATAATTATATATATATATATTATAAATTTTTTATATATATATTTTAAAATATATAAAAAACTTGAACACACCCCAAAAAATACACACACACACAAACACACACACACACACAAAAAAACACCCCCACACACCACACACCACACACACACACACCACACACACAACACACACACAACACCCACAATATATATATAAAATATAATTTTAATAAAATATATTTTATATAATATATAAATTTTTAAAACAAAATTATATGTTTTGGTGGGGGTGTGGGGTGTGTGGGGTTTTTTGTGTGGGGGTGTGTGTTTTTGTGTGTGTGGTTTTGGTGTGTGTGTATGGGGTGGTGTGTGCGTGTGGGGTGTGTGTGTGTGTTTTTTGTGTGTGTGTTTGTGTGTTGCTTTCTGTGTGTGTGTGTGTGTGGTGTGGTGTGTGGGGGGTGTGTGTGTGTGTGTGTTGTGGGGTTTTTTTTTTTGTGTCTTGTACACACACACACACACCCCACACACAACACACAAACACCAACACACCACACACACAAACACACACACACACACACATATATATATATATAATTATATATTAATAAAAATTTTATATATATATATAGTTATATATTATATAATATTAATATATATAATATATAATTATATATATATAAATTATATATATATATTATTGTGTGTGTGGGGTGTTTGTGGTGGTGTGGGGTGTGTGTTGTGTATTTTATATATATTATATAATATATTAATATATATATTTTATATATATATTATAAAATAAAAAAAAACAAAACCCCCCACACAGAATAGATAGATGAGAGAGAGAGAGTGGAGAGAGAAAAAAAAGAGAGAGAGGAGGGGGAGAGAGAGAGAGAGAAGAGAGGGAGAGAGAGGGGGGAAGGGGGAGGAGAGGAGAGAGAGAGAGGGGGAGAGAGAGAGGAGAGGGGGAAAGGGGGAGAGAGAGAATGTCGCACGAAAAATTTTTTTGATGAGGGTCAGTGAGCAATTAATTCCCAAAATTTCCCTTCAAAAAAATCGTCTATGCCCAACTTTTTGTCTTAGAGAAGAACCTACCCACTGCTCACCAAAAAAAACGACCCCCCAAAGCGGGGGAAAGCGTATCTTCCCTTTTTCCCCCCCAAAACTTTAAATCGAATAGTCAAATAGGGTAATAATCGTAAATGCGGTCAAAGCCCTTGGACTGCTTCTATAGGGGGGTCGGCCATCCTAAGTGGGTTAGCATGCTAGACTGCCCCGAAAAAACCCAAGGCGGGAGGCCATGTTTGCTTAGGGGGTGCCAGTCTGAACAGGTGCACAGCGGACGGGTTTCTCCTCGCGTGTGTGGGGGGCTCGGCACTGCTCTGGCGCGGAATTTGCCTTTTTTTAAAAAAATTATGGCTTCTGGAGTCTAAGTGAGGGGTTTTTTCATTATTCAGTGACGGTTCCCGTTTTAAGTTTTGTGTGCGTGAATAACTGAAAAATCAGCCAACCATTGGGACGTTACCATATTATTGTGCCAGGAAGATCAAAGCTTTTTTACATCAGAAACATCTTACAACTGGGGTGTCCCAGAAAATTTTAGTTTTTTTTTTTAAATTTACTGTATATTTGAATTTATTATTGACGCTCATGGCCCCGGGGGGGTGGATATTTTTTTCTGGGCTTCTGAAATTAATGTAAATTGGATTCCAGTCTTCAGTTAAGATAATGAAAAACCGCGGTACAAAGAGCGAGTGATCGCGTGCCAAAATACAGGAAATCCTGGGAACAAAAAGGAACTTGAAATCAAATCAAAAAGCAAAAACTTATAGATGACTACAAAAAAGCTAAGATCAATGCATATAGAAAACAACAGAAACATTGCTTTTAGGAAAAAAAATCCCCCCAAGAGCTCCAGGTGTGAGGCCGAAGTTAATGGATCTGTTGACATATCCTTTTCCGGACGCCCTGACGAAAATGTCTCTCCCCCAGGACTTAAAACCCAATCTGGAGCGATCGCCAGGGAGCTTGGGGGGCAGGACACAGGCGTAGGTGAGTCGCATGTCCCTTGAATTTTTTAATCCTATCCCCTGGATGAGGGATGGAGGCGCACCTGTATCTAGGGGGAGTGTGAAATTAGGTGAAAAGGGGAGAAAGAATCACAGTGATACATTTTTTATCAGGTGGGATGACCAGGTATGTTTTATCTGTTGTACCTCTTGACCACGTAAAAACCTGTTTTCTGTAAAGTAAAAATGGGGAGAGAGGGGAAGGGAAAAAAAAAGGGAGGGAAAAAAGGAGGGAGAAAAAGAGAGGAGGGGGGAGGAGAGAGGAGGAAGAAGGGAGAGGGGGGAGGAGAACGGAGGGGGAGAAAACGGATGTTGCCAGAAAAAGGAAAGTAAAAAGGGGGGGAAAAGAAAGAAGGGGGAAAGGGGGGGGGGAAGAGAAAGGGGGAAAGAAAAGGGAAAAGGGGGAAGGGGAAGGGAAGGGGTTTTGGGGGAGAAAAAAAGAAACAAGGGGGGGGAACAAAAGAACAGAACGAGGGAAAAAAAAGGGAGAGGAAAAAAGGAAACGGGAAACAGAACGGAAAAGGGCTTAGAAACACCCAAAATTTTTAAAAAAAACCCTTTTATTAATTTTTTTGGCCCAATTTTGATTTTTTGCCATTTTTTGATTTTAAAATTTTTGTCTCGGCTTTAAACCTCTGGGGAAAAATTTGGGGCCCTGTGAATCCATATATAAATAAACTTTTGTATCACTAGCCCCTGACATTTACACCAAAATCTCTAATAGGGGAAAGGTTTGGGGCCCGAAAATTGATCGTTAATAGCCAATGGGTATGTTGCAACACCCCCTCAAAATATAGACCAATCCCGGGTGAAGGGGAAAAAACTAAAGATTAAAAATATATATATATAATATATTAATAATAATATATATTTTAAAAATATATTTAAAATATATATTATATAAAATTATAATTAAATATATATTAAAAAAAGAAACAAAAACCTGACAGATTAGGAAAATTAGTTTTTTATAGATAGATAGGATGGTAGATAATAGACAAGTGGTATGTAGTGTTACTCTGTATATAACAAAAAAATCAATATATACATTGTAATGAAATAAATGGAATATACTGTATGTAGTGTTAAAATTAGTGGGGGGGGGGATACATGATACGCAAAGGGCAGGTGAGGACAAGGAAAAGGAAGTTAAAGAGAGGTCAGGTCAGGGTCAACAAGGTCTGTCAGCCTGGGGGGGACGTGGAAATAACATTAGGAAAGGTTATACGCGCTGCGGGCCCAATCAATCTGACGGTCTGTGTCCCACTGATTAGCAGAAAGGGGCGTCTGTCTCACTAAAGTATTGTTTATCAGAAGTACAAGGAAACAGCATGACTATCTTTGAGATAAAACTGGGGGAAAAAACTGGATTTCGTATCTTTTGTCTGGCCATTCGGTAAGCAACTAGATCGTAGGCTTTTGTATCACAGAATCACCATGGTAAGGTATTGTGCCATGCATCTATATTTTTTTCTATATACCACGCTCTCTCTCACACACACATATACACATATATACATACACACCCCACCCAACCACACACACACAACACACACACACACACACCCCCACACACACACACCATATATATATTATATATTAATATATATATATATATATATATATATATATAAATAAAATGATATATATATGTATTTTATATATATATATATTATTATATATATATATATATATATATATATATATATTATATATATATTATTAAAAATTACATAATATAATATATATATATAATTTTATTTTATATATATATTTTATATATATATATATATATAAAATATATTTTTATATATATATTATATATGCTATAATATTATATATATATAATATATATATATATAATATATATATATATATATATACTATATATATTATATATATAAATGTGTGTGTGTATGTGCCGCACACGCACCCACACATATGTGTATATATTTACGTAATATATGTATATATATATACACCACATCCCACACGCACTAAATATATATGTATGTATATTACACATGTATTATATATATATATATATATATATAATATAATATAATATATAAAATTTTATATATATATATATATATATATTATATATAATATATATATATATATAAAAATATATATATATATATATATATATATATATATATATATATGTATACTTTTTACATATATGTAAATAAACAGTATATATATACAACATATGTATATGTATGTGTACTTTGTATATACATTCACACACATATACATACATATTCCTTCTTTGGACTGCAGGGACTTTTTTTTATAGAGGATTCCCATGAGCTGTGATGGTATTGACACCAACAGACAGAATACATCGTTTCCAAATCCTTCTGTTCCTTCAAGCGCCCCCTCGCTGTCCGTTAGCATAATCTCGAAATTCGATATCTGAGCGAGGCATAACAAGCAGGAAGACTGCAGAGGAATAGATGATAATCGACACAAATAAGCAAAATCAGACCAGAGAAGCTCTTGGTATAGACGTAGTCGATTCGATCTCTCTCAAAGTTTTTTTGCGGTTTCCCAGGAATGGACAGGCCAAAAGGGATGCGCCCCTTTTTTGCTCCCCCGAGTAGATGCCAAGGATGTTTTGTGCATTTAAGCGTAGTGAAGGTAATACGGGGTCTAGCAAGTTACTCCAATGTATATTGTGGGTTTTTTTTTTATCTATCATCTATCTATTATCTACACACACACACACACCACACAAACCACACCACACACACACACACCACACCCCACTACACACACACACAACACACACACACACACACACACACACAAAAAACACACAACATACACACCACACACATATCGTGCAGATTTTTTTAATAACAAAACCCATAATATATTCTACTAAATTAAACGTCACGCTGCCAAATTTTTTCAGAACAAAAATTTTAATAAAAATAATGAAAATGTTACCTCGGTATTGCCACCACCAATCCGGGGTTTGGATTTTAAGGAAATCCCGAGAAAACCCAATTTTTACTTCACTAAAGTCAAAAGAACATTAAAAGTAATTAAAAAACAGTTTTATCGGTTTCTTTTAGTCTTTAATCGCATAAAATATACAATGTAAATCATAATAATAAAACACTATAAAGAAAGTAAGACTAACTTCATTCAAGTCTAAGGTTAATTCCAAAACCCTCCCTTCTCTTATTATAATTCAGTAATCATGACGATAAATAAATAAAACCAAAGGTAGCTTCACTTATCGATATATTTCCCATTTTAAATGGCCAAAAAAAAGTAATCGATCTTCCACTTTTTTTACGATTTTACTTTCCTCCCATTACCTGATCATTATTCCTTTCAAATTTATTCTTGCCAAAAAAAAGGGGGAAAAAATAGACACTGGGCTCACAGGAATCATGATGCTTTTGGTCTCCCAAGAAATTTTCCCCAACTTTTTCTTTCTGTCTCTGTGTGTAGGATGAAGCAACGGACTTGTCTAAGTTATATGGATTCATATGGATTTAGCATTTATATCAATTCACTTCTGAGACATAACCAACCTTCAGTTTCCGGATATAACAGGAATTTCAGTATCCGGTGCTTTCTTCCCTGCGTGTGGGATGAGCAACCGACTCGTCTGGAAACGGTGGGGGACGCTTTTCACTATTTAAATTCTTCCTCATTGAATGTGAACATTTAAAAAAATCATACCCTTTTTTTTAAATAACTATCACAGTTTACGCTATTAATTTAATACTAAAATTTACCTTTAAAATAAAAATACGTAAATGAACATTTCGATGGGTTTTGGCAATTCGACGTAGTCCAGACGTCTTTATACTATAACCAGTGCATATTTCAAATGTCGAATCAATATCGATCTCTAAAACACCACACACACAACACACACACACAACACCCCAACACACACACACACACACACACAACAGCACACCCCACACGCACAACGCACACGCACACGCACAGCACACGCCCACGCACACACACCAACACACACAACACACACACACACAATGTATATTTTGTTGCTCCCCTGTGGGAAACAACCATATTACATTTTTGGTATTAAAGGAAGCAAGATTAGTGTGGTAAAGGACTGATCTGTCAACGACTGCTGATTATCAAAGAGGTCGAAAATTAACAAAGGGAAAATGAAGCAACCATGAGGAGACAAAATCCAAGTGTTGACACCCAGATAAAAAGTCCTACATATTAATTTTGGAAATGCTCCCCCCCACCCCAAGTTAACGAGCGGTATCTACATTTTTGTCCCAAATTGAGTTAGCATGCACAAAGACTTAAATACACTATCTCCACCCTTTTGGCCACCTCAGATACATTTTCCCTTAATTAACAGGGTTTTTACAATTCAGATTGATAGTTTTCTACCGAAGGTAGCAGCCAAAACCACAGAAAACCAAAAAACTTTCTCAAAACCATGATATTGTAGATACTGCTCTTTAATTTCAGGGGCCAGAACGGTAAATGGAAGGGTCTGCGGAGTGATAGCAAGACTTCTCTCTCTGGTTCATTTATTAATAATCTCGGAAAATGTTAAGAACGAAGAAAAAAATGCATTTGGGGTTGTCTTGTCATCCCCTTGATAATAAGAAGCAGTAAAACGCTACAAAGCCAAAGGAATTGATAGTAGGAGGAAGAGTGATACAAATCTTATTAACCGAATCGGCACGTTATGGCAAGAATACGTGGGCATGGCCAATGTAATACAAATTTAAATTTTTTGTATTTACAAACGGATGGCTCTACAGTGCTTAGTCACCAAGGGGTCAATATTAGTCATACTTTTCTCACCTGTTGCCCTTTTCCTTGACTTTTAGAAAGTGTCTTTCGGGTTATTTTCATTGTTTAAATGTTATCAAGATTTTTTAATAACGATTTAATTATATAAAATCAATAACAATAATAACCAGTTAATGGGTGTTAACTATATCAAAAAGAAAAAAACACATTTTTCCGCCAATTCAAAAAACTATAAGGGGCAGAACATAAAAAACCGGGGCGGTTGAGTTAAAAAGAAACTCTGAATGAATGAGGACATACCTACTTAAGGAAGAGATATTTTCAAACAATGGATACAAAAAAATTAAGAATTTTATTTAATAGAGAATTTCAAAATAATAATAATAATAAATAAATAAATAAATAAATAAATAAAATTTAAATACATAAATAAATAATGCCTAGCAATTAATCAAAAGTTCCCCATCGATCTCATCGCATTAGAATCTCCCAATTGGAATAGATGTTTAAAAACACAGGAGAGATTTGTAAGCGGGGCATTGCACGATTGTATGTGAGCTTAAACAAACGAAGGGGAAAAACGCGGAAACTCTTCCATTGCATGTATTAGAAAATTCAGAAGTAAAAAATAAAAACAAATAAAAGAAGAAGAAGGAGAAAGGAGGAAGGGAAGAGAAGAAAGGGAAGAAGAAGAAAAAAGAAAGAAAAGAAAAAGAAGAAAGAAGAAAAAAAAAGAAGAAAAGCAAGAAGTTTGAAAAAAAAAAAGAAGAAAAAAGGGTTTTTGCCTTCTATTCTAGATGCACTTCTAATGGGAAATACACACACACACATCACACACACACACACACACACACACACACACACACCCCACAAAATATATATATATATATTAAATATTATAATATATATATATTAATAAATATAAATTATAATATATATATATTATATTATTATATCATTTATATTAATTATTTTTATATATTATATATATAATAGCGTGTGAGTGTGTGTGGTGTGTGTGGTGTGTGTGTGTGGTGTGTGTTTTTTTGGGGTGTGTGTGTGTTTTGGGGTGTGTTTTTGTGTGTGTGTGTTGTGTGTGATGCTGGGCGATGGCGATTGAATTGTGATTCTATTGTTTCCCATGTTTAATTCATTTTCACATCACCCCTTTTTTCCCCCCAAAGCATATGACCTTATAAAATACACCACGAACTCAGCTGTATTAATGAAAACTTGATACTACCCCCGTAGGCTTTGGGGTATGGCCTTGCCCGTACGGAACCGCGCCCTTTCAATTTCCCCTACTTACTTTTTCCCTCCCCCTCACACGAGAGATGAACTCTCTAAGGTGTTAGAGTTGGGTGGGGTTAGATACATTATACAATGGGCGAGGATGTATCAAACTTTTTTTTTGAGTAACCAATCATGAATCATTGTAGGTTTCTTTCCTTTTGCCCTTAACGCAAGCGCAACACCGACTTTTGGTATGAGTTTTCCCTTATTTCGTAAAGAACTGGTTTAATTCTGGATATTCTTGTTACATCAGTGAAATGTGATTTTCAAGGAAAGTGACGCCAGTCAAGAATAATGGCGATTGACTTTGTCTCACCAGCACTTTTAATAATTCTGATTATCGGTTCAGTTACCCCGAGTGAGGGGAATTGTGGTGTTAAATATGTTTTTTTTTATCCATTATTATTTATAATTATTCATTTTATTTATTTATTTATTTATGATGAGGGATTATAATTATTATAATTATTATCATTATTATTAGTTTTATTATTATTATTATATTATTATTTATTATTTTACTATTTATTTTTAATTCCTATTATTCATATCTTGCATGGGACTAGATTTTCCTGATGAAACTGACAAACTTGTGAAACTGTCATTTTGTATCGTCCCCCGTTCGCAAAAGGTAAAAAGTGCAATGTTTCTGGACCTCGATATCAGTGACATAAATCACTAGAAACAAGACGGTGTTGCATAACATGTCTAATATCCATAAGTTTGGAGTTGTAGTGTTTAAACAATCAAAAAGACGCTTTCGGTAACTTTTATAACTGCGGGGGGTTTCTAATACTGGTACACTGATACCTTTAACTTCATGTTTTGTATCGGCATTTCAAAATATTTTGGTATTGAAAGCCTGAGGATGAGTCACAAACTCCTTTATTAGGAAATGTTGCTTATCGAGGAATGAAGACGAAATTATATATTTGTGCTATCTTTTTATATCAAACTTGTGAAAAATGGAAATTCACTGAAGATGTCCTTAGAGGGAGAGGAGAGGAGAGAGAGAGAGAGAGAGAGAGAGAGAGAGAGAGAGAGAAGAGAGAGAGAGAAAAGAGAGAGAGAGATGAGAGAGAGAGAGAGAAGAGAAGAGAGAGAGAGTAGAGAAAAATGGAGATAAACACAACACAAACACACACACACACCACACACACACACACACACAAAACACACACACACACACACCCCACCCACACACACACCACAAAACCACAAAACGCACATACACACACACACAAACATACCCCACACACCACACAAAACACATACACACACACACAGAGAGAGAGAGAAGAGAGAGAGGGAGAGAGAGAGAGAGAGAAGAGAGAGAGAGAGAGAGAGAGAGAGAGAGGGAGAGAGAGGAGAGGAGAGAGAGAGAGAGACACACACACACACACACACACACACCACACACACACAGAGTAAATGAAAGAAAAATAATAAAAAAAAAACGGTAGATCCATCGACTTTTCTTCTTTTTACACTGAATTCCAAGAACACCGACACTGAAGTAGGGTAGAAAAGAGGCCAACCCCCCCAAACACCCCAACA